>NW_024069062.1:0-67559 GCF_009389715.1 Phoenix dactylifera | reverse complement strand
GGGCAAGTTGCATCGGGGGAACTTGGGACCTCTCTATTGACATGAGATGTATGGAGTAAAGTGGGTTGGGCTCCAATAACTGTTAAGTGAGACCCAATGACGGCTTTGTTTCTGCGGATATATGTGGGTCTGACTTAACCAAAGAACGGGCCAATAACTATTAGGTGAGGTCCTTATGACTGGAGACCAAGTTGGCTACAACTTGCTTGAGAAGCCATTGTATAAAGGAGTTGTACACTCATCGTTTATATGTCACCAATAACTATTAGGTGAGGTGACATGTAAATTGGTGTGGACCGTAGCACCCCACTTGAAACCTAGAGTCGCAGGTTTTCATTTCTCTACCGAAAGAGTGTAAGAGATTCGAGAAAATAGTGGGAGGTGTTTGTTTTAAATGTCCCTAAAATAAATAGAGTTCAAGTACAAAATTTTAACTAGAATTTTTACTCTCTGAGGATTACAAAGTTAGCTTCCAAACTCTTAACTCATATCCTAGAGAACAACCGTTTGACCAAACTCAATTATAAAGACTGGCTCAGCAATTTCAAAATAGTTTTGAATTGTGAGAAATTAGGTATATGGGTAGACCATGACATCCCCGTGTTACCAGTTCGTCCGATCACTGATCAGCGTAAGATGCATGACAAGTGGACGAACGATGACAATAAGTTAAGTGCTACATAATGGCATGAGAACATGAAGACTGCTAGGGACATATTGAATCACCTGCAAGAGTTGCAGGATGAACAAAGTTGCGCAGCATGGTTGAAGTGTCCAAAAGGCTCTTCAAGGCCAAGATATGCGAAGGGCAGTCCGTCCATGATCATGGATTGACCATGATAAAGGGCTTAGAGGAGCTTGAGAAGCTCAGCATGACCATGCATGAGAAATTGCAAACGGATTTGATCCGCAATCCCTTCCAGCTTCATATGAACAGTTTATAGTAAACTATTATATGAACAAGACTGTATGCACCAAAACAGAATTGTTAAATAAATTGGTAACTACCTTAGGGATCTTGAAGAGTTCAAGGAGCATAGTTCTCGCTGTCGAGTTGGCTTCTACTTTCAAGAGAGAGTCTACCTGGAAGAAAGAAGAAGCCTACGAAGAAGCGGAAGACCGAGAAAAGGCCAGGTAAGAAAGTTCAAGAAAAAGGCTGATTGCAAGGGAAAGTGTTTCCATTGCATTATGTACGGCCATTAGAAGAGGAATTGTCCTACATACATGGAAAGCATAAAAAGCATGAAAGGGCGACACACCTTAAGAAGGTATGTCAAATATGCTCAGGATACTTAGGAACTGTTACTTGCTGTTAGCAGAAATTTGATTTCTGTATCTTGTTTAGCACAGGAAGATTTGTATAAGACTGCTGTTCCATTTATTTGAGAAATAAATTGATTCCACCTGATTTTATAATTGACAGTCTCTATCACTTACATTTGGATGTATCTGTGAAATTATCTGAGCAAATAGTGAGTACCATAGGATCTAAAAGATCTTGAGATGAGATAAATCTAAACTATTTGTGCACCTCAGGCTTGGCCATTTAGGAGAAGACAGAATAAATAATTGGAGAAACATGGGCTTCTGGCTCATTGACTTCCGAGTCATATCCAATTTGTAAACCTGCCTTCAAAAAGATAGCCAAATTATCCTTTGTAGGACATTGGGAGAGGTCCACTGAAATACTTACCCTAGTACACACTGACGTGTGTGGCCTATTTGATGTGCAGGCTAGGGGTCATAATTTTTACTTCATTTACCGATGATTACTCACGGTATGGATATGTGTATGAGACACAAATCTGAAGCTTTTGAAAAGTTCAAAGAGTTCAGATATGAAGTAGAAAACAAACAAAAACTCATTAAGGTTCTTCGATCGGATCGAGGAGGTGAACACGTTAATGGAGAGTTTCGTGATTATCTCAAGGAGAATGGTATAGTTTTATAATGGACCCCTCCTGGCACACCTCAGCTCAATGGGGTGTTAGAAAGGGGAATCGGACTCTATTGGATATGATCAGGTCCATGATAAGTTTCACTGATTTACCCTTGTTTCTTTAGAGAGATACCCTATTTTTAGCTATTTATTTATTGAATAGAGTTTTCTCTAAAGTCCGTTTCTACCACACCATATGAGATATGACATGGTAAGAAGCCAAATTTGGTTATCTTAAGATTTGGGGATGTCCGGCCCAAGTCAAGCGACAATCGGCGGACAAGTTAGAGGATAGGACAATTAGTGCTCGTTTTAATGGATATCCTTAAGAGTCATTAGGATACAATTTTCGTTCCACGGGATCACAAAGTATTTGTGAGCCAACATGCTATCTTCATGAAAAATAGTTTTTTCTTGATAGAGGCAGTGGAGGAAAATTGAGCTCAAAGAGAGAGTCTCTGAAGAGCAACGAGCCATTGTGCCTATAGAACCTATTCATATCGAGCCAGTACATGCAGTACCTCCTCCACCTCGTAGATCTAGTATGATCTCCCATCCTCCTAAAAGGTACTTAGGTATGCTTACAGAGGATGTAGAGAAAATGTTCCTCATGGGAGATAGGGATCAAGGTACGGATTCCAATACCCTACAACGAGGCGATGTTAGACATCGATTCCGAGAGATGGCTGGAAGCAATGAAATCAAAGATGGACTCATGCATTCCAACTAAGTCTGGACCTTAGTAGATCCACCAGAGGTATAGTACCTATTGGGTGTAAATGGATTTACAAGAGAAAATTAAGTTCGGATGGCAAGGTAGAGACCTATAAGGCAAGGCTAGTGGCGAAAGGTTATAGTCAGTGCGAAAGCATTGACAATCATGATACATTTTCACTTGTAGCCATGCTGAAGTCCATTCGAATATTGCTCGCTGAATCATGATATTGTGATGGTAATCACAAGGTCTGTAAACTGCTAATGTCCATCTATGGATTAAAGCAAGCATCTCGGAGTTGGAAAACTCATTTCAATGATGTAATCAAATCTTGATTTCATCAAGAATGAAGAGGAACCATGTATTTTATAAGAAAGTTAGTGGGAGGGCTATTGTATTTCTCATATTGTACGTGGATGATATCCTTCTTGTTGGGAAATGATATTCCTATGCTAACTAAGGTCAAGGTATGATTGTCTAAGAAATTTTCAATGAAAGACCTTAGAAAGCATCCTATTTTTTGGAAATTAAGGTTTATAGAGATAGATCTAAGAGGATGCTTGTCCTATCACAGAATATGTACATAAAGAAAGTGTTTGAAGAGGTTCGGCATGGGAAACCTCTAAAAGGCGAATTATTACCCCTTAGGCATGGATAAATCTCTCCAAGAAGATGTGCCCCAACACATCTGAAGAGATTCAGCGAATGAGTAGATCCCTTATGCTTCGGCTATAGGGAGCCTCATATATACCATGCTATGTACAGACTTGATATAGCACATGCTGTAAGTGTCACGAGCATATATCAGTCAAATCCAGGCCACGAGCACTGGATAGCTTGTGACGAACAGTCTTAAGTACTTGAGAAGAACTGAGGACATGTTCTTGATTTTTAGGAGAAGATCAGAGTTAAAGGTAGAAGGATACACACATATTGATGATAGAAAGTCTACATTAGAATATATGCAATGGTGGTTCGGTAAATTTGGAAGAGTTCCAAACAACTATCATTACAGATTACCTTGGAAACTAAATATATCGCAGCCTCTAAGGGTGTAGTGGAAACCTTCTGGATCAAGAATTTATTGCAGAATTAGGTGTAATGTCATCAGATGCCATAACACTATACTGCGATAACAATGGCACTATAGCACTTGCTAAGGAGCCAAGGTCTCACCAGAAGTCTAAGCACATAGAGTGGCGGTTTAACCTGATACGCGACTACCTCGAAAAGAAATAAGTAAAGGTACAGAGAGTAGACCCTACAGAAAATGTGGTGGACCCATTCACTAAGAAGCTAAGTTAGCAAAAAATTGAAGCGCATCTTAAGAAGATGGGGCTTAGATTTATGGCTGATTGGCTTTAGTGCAAGTGGGAGATTGTTAGAAGTATGCCCTAGAACCAATTTGGCTGACGCATTATTTTGTTCTGGGACATAAATTTATACTTGACCTAATAATGAATTTATTAGGATGGCATTCTTTTCATTCATGTTCTTATTGTCCATGAATCGTCTCAAGGAATTAATAAGATGATGACGCATATTCTCAAGAGTTTAGGAATTTGAGGCATTATGTCATTGGTGATAATTCTGAATTGCTCCTAATCAATGGATCCATCATGAGGGACGATGATCGATCCGCTGAGATTAGTGACAAATCACCTAGTCAGATGGATGAGTCTTGAGTCCACAGTGTAGGGACACTAGAGTGATTGTGCAAGTGCTTGTTAGAGAACAAGGGTACTGAGCATGACCAAAGCAAGTAGTCACTTGGATGTCTATCCACTCATCAGTGACTTACTTAATTGCTGCAGTTGTATGACTGGTCCTTTGATCTACGATGCCTCGGCTATTCACAGTGAGGTTACTGTAGTTTGACGAGCATATAATATGGACCCTATCATTTGG
Source organism: Phoenix dactylifera (assembly GCF_009389715.1). Taxonomy (NCBI): domain Eukaryota; kingdom Viridiplantae; phylum Streptophyta; class Magnoliopsida; order Arecales; family Arecaceae; genus Phoenix; species Phoenix dactylifera. Next base: position 62,997 of record NW_024069062.1, on the reverse strand, counting down.
ATCCTTGTGGTGCAGATTGACTCAGTAGGGTTCATTGTAGGAGTAGGGTACATCTAGATGGAATCTATCAATCTTGATAGATTAGGAGGATCTTATGTGATTTATGAGACTGAGTTCGTAAATCCTTGGCCAAGGTAGTTTTTGAAAAAAGAGTTTCCAATCTCGAACTGGAGTCGAATAAATTTTACATATGAAGATGATGGGTTTGACGAGTTATCCCATAACTCCATCCTGTCGGGATCCACGATAGAGGAACTGTATCATACGCTAACTGCACCTGAGGTTCTTCTATTCCATTCTGCTGGTTGCCACTATATGCTGCTACGTGTCACTGGTGGATTGTGAGACTCAGAAGCATTCACTTGATGATCAGTGAACCCGAATGAGAAGAGTTGGAATTATTCAACCCATTGAAAGAAGTTTCAATTATATTGTGGTAGGGATCACAATATATCTCACTACTAGACAGAATAGAATCTATGGGGTCACACACAATAGAGGATCTGATTGATCAAATGGTTGGATTGTGATTTCGAATCATAATAGTTTGTAATTGTCAATTTGATTGATAATTAATTTAACCCACTAAAAAGTTAGTGCGTTGAAGAAGGAATTAATTATAATTGGATTGCAATTTAATTGAATCAATTGGACTTAATTAATTAGGCTCAATCTTATATGATAAGGTTCAAGAGTCCTACTTGGAGTAGTACACCTAGAGTTCTAATTTGATTAGGAATTCAAATTATTAGAGTCCTTCTTGGGGTAGGATTCCTAAAGTCCTAATTGGATTAGGACTAAAATTGTATGAGTCCTAATTGGATTAGAACTCCTAGAGTTCTAATTAATTATTGGTCTAATAGATGAAGATGACTCCTAATTAGATAAGATTGAAGAGTTCAATTGAGTCATGATCCAATTGGGTCCTAATTAGATTAGGACTAATATAGATAAGGATTGGATTCACCTAATCCTCCTTAGAGGAGGATTTCAGCATCCAATCAAAGGAGGCCCCACGCCCCCACTTGATTTGATCAAGTGGGGCGTGCTCCCGGGATCCACGTCTCGGGTGTCCGGGACGCGAGACCCGGCTAGGGCATGGCTCCTCCTAATTTTAAGGAGGAGGCCATGCCTAGGGCTGTTAGATGTATGCCCTAGAAGCCAATTTTGGCTGACACATTATTAATTATGGGACATAATTTGTATTTGACTTTATTATTATTGAATAAATAAAAGGCATCTTTTTCATTCATATTGTTTATGTGTCTATGAATCGTCCAAGAATTAATAAGATGATGATGCATATTCTTAAGAGTTAAGAATTTGAGCCATGCATCATTGGTGATTAATTTCTAAATGCTCCTGATCGATGGATCATCACGAGGGCGGTGATCGATCCGATGAGATCAGTGCACACATTACTTTCCTTATGGATGGACGAGACTCGAGTCCACAGTGTGGCGACACTGAAGTAATAGTGCAGGTGCTTGTTAAGAACAAGGGTACTGAGCGTGACCAATACAAGCAGTCACTTGGATGTCATCCACTCGTCAGTGACTTGCTTGATGTGCAGTAGTGTAACTGGTCCTTTGACCTGCGGTACTTCGGCCACTCACAGTGAGGTTATTGTAGTTTGACTGCACACATACATGGTCTGTAGCCATATGGGTCCATGCAGTGTAGATTGGCTGCAGTAGGGTCACTGTAGGATAGGGTATGCACCTATAAGGAATCTATCGACCTGATAGATAAGGAGAGATCCTATGTGATTTATAAGACTGAGTTCGTAAGACCTCGGCCGGGGCAGATTGCACAGTAGAGAAAGAGTTCTCCCGCTCTCGCACATTAAGTCGAATAAATCTTGACATATGACAGACGATGGGGTTTGACGAGTTCCATGACTCCGTCCTGTAGGGATCCATGATAGAAGGACTGTATCACATAATAACTGCACCTAGAGTTCACCATTCTATTCTGCTGGTAGCCACTACATGCTGCTAGGTGTACTGGTGGATGGTGGGACTCATAGGGATTGTCTCGATGATCGATAAACCCTAATGAGTTGAGTTGGAATCGTTCAACCCTTTGAAAGAAGTTTTCAATAAGATTGGGAATAGAGATCGCAATATATCTCACTACCAGTCAGAATAGAACCTATGGGGTCACACACACTAGAAGTATTGACCGATCCGATGGTTGAAAAGTGATTATGAATCACGAGTAATCAATTCGATTGATAAGAAGTTGAAGAAGGAATGGAAATTGATTAATTGGACTAAAAACACGAATCCTACTTGGAGTAGGATTCCTAGAGTCCTAATTAGATTAGGACTGGGAAGTCCTACTTGGATTAGGATTCCCACAATCCTACTTAGAATAGAATTTTGAATTCAATATGAATTCCTACTTAGAATAGGATTCCTAGAAGTTCTAATTGGATTAGGACTTCGGATTCAAATAAGAGTCCTAATTAGATTAGGACTAAAATTAAATATGTCCTAATTTGGATTAGGGTTTCTTAAGTCACAGTTAATTATTAATCTAATAAATCAATAAGACTCCTAATTGGATTAGGATTGAAGAGTTCAATTGAGTCAAAATTGATTTAAGTTCTAATTGGATTAGGACTTACCTAGATTGGATCCAAATTGGTTCACCCTTGGGCTAAGCCTAATTGGATTAGGGCTTGACCACATTAGGGCATTCCAAACCCTACTTAATGTGGATTAGGGTTTGCCAAGAGGGAGGGGCGCAAGCCCCTCCCCTTTTGCTTCCTTGGTGCGGCATGAAGAGAGGGGGCCGGCGCCGCCCTCTTAGGAAACTAGTCCTAGGGCTCCTAAATTGTAGGAGCCCTAGATGGCTATAAAGGAGGAGGCAAGGGCCGGCGCCCTAAGAGAATTGAATCCTCTCCCTTCCAAGCCGTGGCCTCCCTCTCCTCCTCCTTGGTTCAGCCGCAAGCAAAGGGAAGAAAAGAAGAAGCCATTGGCGGCCTCCTCCTCCTCTCTTCCTCCTTCCAATGCAGGGAAAAGGAAGTAGGCTGCAAGGGCTTTGATTCATCTTCAAGTTTCATCCTTCTTCTTCCTGCTCCCAAGCACAATCAAGGGTTGATTAAAAGGAAGGAAATCAGCCATCAAAAGAAGTCTTTGCAAGGGAGCTAGCACCCCGGGAAGACAAGAGAGCTTTGATCGGATCTCTGCTTCGTGTGGATACCCGTAGAGGCCGGACGTGTGAACGGCTTCATACGAACCTTCATCCTAAAACCACGAACTCCAGTTTGCGGTGATCATCTACCCGCACAAGGTGAAGATCTGATCTTCTAATTAGATTAAAAGTTTTTAATCCTTATCTATCTACGAACGGTTTTTTGAAACACGTTCATAGCGATGAACGTCGATCCCGCTTATGCCGATTCCGCTGCCATCTGATTTGGTTTGAAATATCAGCGGCATGGGCGGGCTCTAACAGTGGTATCAGAGCCTAGGCATCGTAGATTAAGGTAAAGATTAATTATTAATAGGCTTATTAGATCTGAAAATTGAATGATCATGCATGCTGAAAATTTTCTGCATGCAGATTTTTTCTAGGGTGCTGATTTTGCATGCTGATTTTTTATGTGATAAAAAGATGATTCTAATTGCATTGTTAATGGGATTATAAAGTTTAGAATCATAATTAGCATGATCAGCAACCTATGTCATAAGATAATCAATTAGTTTTCAGATCTGAAAATTATAATTGCTGCATGTGGTGATGATCATAGGATTCAAACCCTTTTGGTATCAAATGTAATGACCTGCGATGTGATCTGTAATGTCATGTAATTTTTCAGATGCTTGCATGCATCTTATTTAATATTTTGAGAGGCCTGCGTGCCTCCTAAAAGGGAGATGTAATTTATTTTTATTTTTATTTTATATCTGGTTGTATTTCTGTGATGTGATGTACGGCAACGATCAAGTCGAAGATGATGCATGAGATGAGCAGGGGTCTAAGCGGTTGATGGCGATTGGATCAAGAGTTGGTCAAGGATCGAATCAAGGAGGCTTGGAACAAATTCAAGAGTTGAAGACCACTTGATCGATTGACGTGCATATGCTTGTAATACGACCTAACTAGAATCCATGATCATCACCTATTTAAAGTTTAGCTTTAATTATTGCTGCAATTATAACTGCCTGCAATGTGCCGTTTGTATGTGATGTGAATGAGAGTCGGGTAGATAGGTTTACATGTGATGTAGCAAACCCAATTGAGACCTAAATTAAAACCTCCTCAATCAAGTCGAGAGTGAACCAACATGAACGAGTCATATTAGATTAATTGATCTAATTGGTGTCTAGGAAAGCATGTGAAAGGTGGTTACTTAATTAGGACCTTACTCTCTGAGTAAGGAGAGCCTCCCACCTGCTTACCTGGCCAATTGTTCGATTACCTCTTATGAAGAGCTCAAGTTGCAAACACTAAGACCTGATTAACCAATATTAAGTCAATAGGTCTTCCACTGTAGTAGAGCTGCTAAGGTCTTTCTGATGTTGATTTGTCTCGGCTGGACACAGTGGGCAAGTTGCATCGGAGGACTGGACCTCTCTATAGACATGAGATGTTGTAGGGTAAAGGTGGGGTTGGGCACCAATAACTGTTAGGTGAGGACCCAATGACGACTTTATTCCTACGGTTATACGGTGGGTCTGACTTAACTAAGAAATGGGACCAATAACTGTTAGGTGAGGTTTTCATGGCTTAGAGACCAAGTAGCACTGCAACATGCTTAAGAAGCATTGTACAAGAGTTGTACATTCATCAATTTATGTGTCATCAATAACTGTTAGGTGAGGTGGCATGTAAATCGGTGGAACCGCAGTACCCACTAGAACCCTAGTCGTGGTAGGATTTCCGTTTTCCTACCAGGGGAGTGTGAGAAATTCGAGAAAATAGTGGGAGTTACATTTGTTCTAAAAGACCTTAGAACAGATTAGGATCAAGTACAAAAGTCTAACTAGAATCTTTACTCTCTGCAGATCATAATGTCAGCCTCAAACCCTTTGACCCGTATTCTTGAGACCAACCGATTGACCGGTACCAATTACAGAGACTGGCTTAGGAATCTCAAAATCGTTTTGAGTTGCAAGAAAATAGGCTATGTGCTCGACAATGACATCCCTGCATTACCAGCACGTCCGACCGCTGATCAGCGTATGACGCATGAGAAGTGGACAAACGATGACACTAGGGTCAAGTGCTATATCATGGCATCCATGTCCAATGAACTACAATGCCAGCATGAAAATATGAAGACTGCTAGGGACATACTGGCACACCTGCAAGAGTTGTATGGTGAGCAGTCCGTCCATGATCACGGTCTGACTATAATCAAGGACCTAGAGGAGCTTGAGAAGCTCGGTATGAACATGCACAAGGAATTGCTAGTTGATCTGATCCTTCAATTCCTTCCTGATTCATTTGGTCAGTTTATAGTAAACTACCACATGAATAAGATTGAATGCACTAAGACTGAACTGATAAATATGTTGGTAACTGCTGAGGGAGCCTTGAAAGGTTCAAGGGGCAATGTCCTTGCTGCTGAGTTGACTTCTGGTTCCAAGAGAAAGTCTGCTTGGAAGAAAAAGAAGCCTGCGAAGAAGCAGAAGAAAGACAAGAAGCCAAAGAAGGAAGTTCAAAAGAAAAAGGCCAATGACAAAGGAAAATGTTTCCACTGCAATGTCGACGGCCACTGGAAGAGGAACTGTCCTTCATACCTCGAGAGCCTGAAGAACAAGAAAGGTGACACATCTTCAGAAGGTATAGACTTGCTCATAATTGAAACTAATCTAACGATTTCTTCAACTTCTAGTTGGGTTATAGATTCTGGTTCTAGTGCTCATCTATGCACTACCATGCAGGGTCTAAAGGAAAGTAGAAGGCTGGCGGAAGGTGCAGTAACCCTTCGGGTAGGCAACGGGGCAAAAGTTGCTGCTGTGGCTGTGGGCACCTACCATCTGCGACTACCGTCTGGTTTTAGTTTATTACTTAGAGACTGCTATTTTGTACCTGCTGCTAGCAGAAATTTGATTTATGTTTCATGTCTAGCACAGAAAGGTCATATTTTTATATTTGACAAAGACTGCTGTTCTATTTATTTCAGAAATAAAATAGTCGCACGTGGCTTTATGATTGACAGTCTCTATCATTTGCATATGGATGTATCTGTAAATGTGTCTGAGCAAGAAGTGAGTGCCAAAGGATCCAAAAGATCCAGGGATGAGATAAACCAAAAATATTTGTGGCACCTCAGGCTTGGCCATATTGGAGAGGACAGAATGAACAAAATGGATAAAAATGGGCTTCTCGGCTCATTGACTTTCGAGTCATATCCAGTTTGTGAGTCCTGTCTTCAAGAAAAAATGGCCAGATTGCCCTTTGTAGGACATGGGGAGGGGACCACTGAAATACTTACCCTGGTACATACAGATGTATGTGGCCCATTCGATGTGCTAGCCAGGGGACGTTATTCGTACTTCATTACCTTTACCGATGATTATTCACGGTATGGGTATGTGTATCTTATGAGACACAAATCTGAATCTTTCGAAAAGTTCAAAGAGTTCAGAAATGAAGTAGAAAAACAAACTGAAAAACCCCTTAAGGCTCTTCGATCAGATCGAGGAGGAGAATACCTTAGTGGAGAATTCTGGAACTATCTCAAGGACAATGGCATAGTCTCTCAATGGACTCCTCCGGGTACACCTCAACTCAACGGGGTATCAGAGAGGAGAAATCGGACTCTATTGGATATGGTCCGGTCCATGATGAGCTTCACTGATCTACCGATGTTTCTTTGGGGAGATGCCTTACTTACCGCAGTATATCTACTTAATAGAGTTCCCTCTAAATCCGTTTCTGCCACACCGTATGAGATATGGCATGGTAAGAAACCAAGTCTTGGTCATCTCAAGATTTGGGGATGTCCGGCCCACGTCAAAAGACTACAGGCGGACAAACTAGAGGCTAGGACCATAAGTGCTCGTTTTATAGGATATCCTAAAGAGTCATTAGGATACAATTTTTACGTCTCAGAGGAGCACAATGTGTTTGTGAGCCGTCATGCCATCTTCTTGGAAAACCAGTTTATCCTTGATAGAGGCAGTGGGAGGAAAATTGAGCTTGAAGAGAAAGTCTCTGAAAAGCAACGAGTCATGGATCCTATCGAACCCATTAATACAAAGCCAGTACACGATGTCCCTCAACCACCTCGAAGATCAAGTAGGATCTCCCATCCTCCCGATAGATACTTAGGATACTAGAAGAGGATACCGAGGAAATGTTCCTAGTGGAAGATAGGGATCACATACAGGATCCCAAAACCTACAACGAGGCGATATCTGATATCGATTCCGAGAAATGGTTGGAAGCTATGAAGTCAGAATTAGACTCCATGCATTCCAACCAAGTCTGGACCTTAGTAGATCCACCAGAAGGTATTGTACCTATTGGATGTAAATGGATCTACAAAAGGAAGATAGGTTCGGATGGAAAGGTAGAGACCTATAAAGCAAGGCTGGTGGCGAAAGGGTATAGTCAACGCGAAGGCATTGACTATCAGGAGACCTTTTCACCTGTAGCCATGCTGAAATCCATCCGAACATTTCATGCAGCATTTCATGATTATGAAATCTGGCAGATGGATGTGAAAACTGTTTTCCTAAATGGATATCTTGAAGAAGATATCTATATGGAACAGCCTCTGGGTTTCACTTCCAGTGATGGAGATCATAAAGTCTGCAAGCTGCAAAGGTCCATTTATGGACTAAAACAAGCATCTCGGAGTTGGAAAACTCGTTTCGATGATGCAATCAAAACGTTTGATTTCATCAAAAATGAAGAGAAACCGTGTGTTTACAAAAAGGTTAGTGGGAGCGCTGTCGTATTTCTCGTACTGTACGTGGACGACATCCTCCTGATAGGGAATGATATTCCCATGCTAACCTCGGTCAAGGTCTGGTTGTCAAAAGAGTTCTCCATGAAAGACCTTGGGGAAGCATCCTATATTTTGGGAATAAAGGTCTATAGAGATAGATCTAAAAGAATGCTTGGCCTATCACAGAAAATGTATATAGAGGAAGTGCTGAAAAGGTTCAGCATGGAAAACTCCAAAAGGGGTCTCTTACCCCTTAGGCATAGAATTCATCTCTCCAAGAAGATGTGCCCCAACACATCTGAAGAGATTCAACGCATGAGCAAGATTTCCTATGTGTTGACCCCCTAATGGATTTTGATGAATACAAAACATTATAGTATAATTCCATTGATCTTAACAATTTACTTGAGGATTTCATGTGTTTAATTAAGAATATTGTTAATTAGGATTCCCACAATCCTACTTAGAATAGGATTTTGAATTCAATATGAATTCCTACTTAGAATAGGATTCCTAGAAGTCCTAATTGGATTAGGACTTCGGATTGAAATAAGAGTCCTAATTAGATTAGGACTAAAATTAAATATGTCCTAATTTGGATTAGGATTTCTTAAGTCACAATTAATTATTAATCTAATAAATCAATAAGACTCCTAATTGGATTAGGATTGAAGAGTTCAATTGAGTCAAAATTGATTTAAATTCTAATTGGATTAGGACTTACCTAGATTGGATCCAAATTGGTTCACCCTTGGGCTAAGCCTAATTGGATTAGGGCTTGACCACATTAGGGCATTCCAAACCCTACTTAATGTGGATTAGGGTTTGCCAAGAGGGAGGGGCGCAAGCCCCTCCCCTTTTGCTTCCTTGGTGCGGCATGAAGAGAGGGGGCCGGCGCCCCCTCTTAGGAAACTAGTCTAGGGCTCCTAAATTGTAGGAGCCCTAGATGGCTATAAAAGGAGGAGGCAAGGGCCGGCGCCCTAAGAGAATTGAATCCTCTCCCTTCCAAGCCGTGGCCTCCCTCTCCTCCTCCTTGGTTCAGCCGCAAGCAAAGGGAAGAAAAGAAGAAGCCATTGGCGGCCTCCTCCTCCTCTCTTCCTCCTTCCAACGCAGGGAAAAGGAAGTAGGCTGCAAGGGCTTTGATTCATCTTCAAGTTTCATCCTTCTTCTTCCTCCTCCCAAGCACAATCAAGGGTTGATTGAAAGGGAGGAAATCAGCCATCAAAAGAAGTCTTTGCAAGGGAGCTAGCACCCCGGGAAGACAAGAGAGCTTTGATCGGATCTCTGCTTCGTGTGGATACCCGTAGAGGCCGGACGTGTGAACGGCTTCATACGAACCTTCATCCTAAAACCACGAACTCTAGTTTGCGGTGATCATCTACCCGCACAAGGTGAAGATCTGATCTTCTAATTAGATTAAAATTTTTAATCCTTATCTATCTACGAACGGTTTTTGAAACACGTTCATGCGATGAACGTCGATCCCGCTTATGCCGATTCCGCTGCCATCTGATTTTGTTTTGAAATATCAGCAGCATGGGCGGGCTCTAACAAGGGCATCAAGATGAAAAAGAATAAAAAGGGGCCAACCCCCTGGAAAAAAGACTCTTCTTTTCATCATGGGGGCCATCTCTTCCTCTCTTCCTTCTTCCATCCGCAAAGGCAAAGGAAAGTATTGCCCAAGGAGACAACCCAAGAGGGGGGGTGAATTGGATTTTAATTAATTATTGACAAATTAAAACTTAATGAGTAATTAATTAAATCTATTGCAAGCAGGTTAAATAGATTACTAGATGTAGTGAATGGAGAGAGTGGAAGAGACAATTAATCAATACAAACACAAGAGACTTTATAGTGGTTCGGAGCCAACTCTTGCTCCTACGTCCACTCCCCAAGCCGCACTTGGGAGTTCACTATAATCCCTAAGATTACAGCCGGTTGTTTTAGAAGTTCACAACCCAACTTGTTGTTTTCGTGAGATCACAACGAACTCGGTCGATTTTCACAGGCTCACCGACTAGAACCATCCGATTGTTTTTTCCGGGTTCACAATCAAACCCTTACACCGTTGGTTTTAACTTTAGCTTACCAACAAACCTTACTGTGGAGTGATTGATTATAATCCTATTTGATTTTGATGAGCTCAAAGCATTTGAGTATATCTTATGATGTTTACTAATGAATTCAATCTAGTGTTTCAGTGTAATCCTTGTAAATTTATGGTTAAGTGTCTCTAGATTTGGTTCAAGACATTTTGGATAAGTTAAAAAGTCAATATGAACCAAAGTCTGAGACTCGAGTCGACTCCGGGATATTACGAGTCGACTCCAAGCGTATCAGAAGCACTGGCACAGGCTCGAGTCGATTCCTGTACATTACGAGTCGACTCCGACTGAGAACAGACAGACAGAAAGATCCATCTTAGAACCTGTCAACGAGTCGACTCCTGAAGAGCGCGAGTCGACTCCGATGTTTGCCGAGTCGACTCCAGGGTAGTACGAGTCGACTCCAGAGAGTTACAGACAGAAAGACAGAGAAGTTATTTTGGACCCTGAGAGCCGAGTCGACTCCGAAGAAATTCGAGTCGACTCCGATGGTTGGCAGGTCGACTCCAAAAGAAGCGAGAGTTGACTCCCAGTATGATACAAGGCAAAAGTCAGAGAGCAACTTTCGGACACTGAGAATCGAGTCGACTCCCGCACAGTTCGAGTCGACTCCAAGGCAGCGCTACCCCAAAAAGACAGAAGACTGTTTCTTTGGATACTGAGAGCCGAGTCGACTCCAAGATAGCACGAGCCAAAAGATAGAAGCTCGGGAGTTCGGACTCTGAGTGCCGAGTCGACTCCCAGAATTCACGAGTCGACTCGAGTGAGCAAACTTGAAAAATGCATCCATGGATTCCTTGGGATGAGCCGACTCCAAAAGTGCCAGGTCAGCTCCAGACTTTGGGGAGTCGACTCCGGGTTAAGTCGAGTCGACTCCCAGTCAAGAAGAGCACTTTAATTCAAATCCGGAACAGTTGCCGAGCCGACTCCAGAAAAGCATGAGTCGACTTCTGCTGCAGCCGAGTCGACTCCAGATCGCGCGAGTCGACTCCGATCCCAACGGAAACATTGTCAGGATTTGCAGAATGTGTAGAACGGCTAGTAAAGTGTGTCTAACGGCTAGTTTCCGTGGGAAATGGCTTAAATAGCCACAGAGAACTGTAGCAAGGTAGAGAAGTGATATTCCATTCAAAGAAAACAAGTAATCTCCACCTACCAAAGGATTTCAAGTAAATACAAGTGAAAGAAGGAAGAGGGGCATTAAACTCCAACCAACCAACTCTTCCCAGCATTCAAGAAGTCTCCATCTGTCTTCAAGTCTTCGTGACATTCAAGAGGAGACCCCGAGTTCGAGAAGCCCTCCTTTACAACTTCATAAATTTGTTTGAGGGCTCTTAACTTCTCTCTTATTTATATTGCTGAATATCTGCTTGTTAAGAAGCTACTTCCTTTTCTGTTTGTTTCTAAACCTTTTGTTTCTTACTTGATTCAATCAGGGGATTGAATCAAGGGTGTTAAGGTTTGTTGGTGAGCCTAGGTTGAAACCAACGGTGTAAGGGTTCGATTGTGATCCCGGAAAAACAATCAGTTGGTTCTAGTCGATGAGCCTGGAAAAACCGACCGAGTTCGTTGTGATCTCGTAAAACAACAAGTTAGGTTGTGAGCTTGTAAAACAACCGGCTGTAATCCAAGGGGTTATAGTGAATTCCCAAGTGAGGCTTGGGGAGTGGACGTAGGAGCAAGGGTTAGCTCCGAACCACTATAAAATCATTGTGTTTGTGATTGCCTTGTCGTACTTTACTTTCATTTCATTCACTGCACATAGCATCTAATTAATCAACTTGCAAAAAGTATTAATTAGTATTTCACAAACCATTTAATTGTAATAATTATTTTAAAACCCAATTCACCCCCCCCCCCTCTTGGGTTGTCTATCTGGGCAACAAGTGGTATCAGAGCCTGAACTCTACTACCCAAAGAGTAAAAGATCAAAATGACAACCCCATTTGGATCTTCTCACATTGAGGGCCAGTCCACACATAGACCTCCATTCTTTAATGGATCCGACTACTCATATTGGAAGGCTAGGATGAGAATATTTATTCAAGCCCAAGACTATGAGATGTGGACCACCATACTAAATGGACCATACATCCCATCCATTCATGTAGAAGGTGTCACTGTACCCAAGCTTGAAAAGGATTGGGATAACAATGACATAAGGAAGGCACAACTTAATGCCAAAGCCATGAATGTACTTTATTGTTCTTTAGATAGAGTCTCTACTTGCAATTCTGCAAAAGAGATTTGGGATAGACTTGAAGTGACCCACGAGGGCACAAATCAAGTAAAAGAATCCAAAATAAATATATTAGTTCATAAGTATGAATTATTTAAAATGGATTCTAATGAAACAATCATTAGCATGTTCACTAGATTCACTGACATTGTCAATGGCCTAAAAAGCCTTGGCAAAAATTATTCTAACTGTGAGCTTGTCAGGAAGATTCTTCGTTGTCTACCAAGGTCATGGGAAGCCAAAGTGACGGCAATCCAAGAAGCCAAGGACTTGAACAAGCTTCCACTTGAGGAGCTTCTTGGATCCTTAATGACGCACGAGCTCACAATGAAACAACACAGCGAAGAAGAATCCTCTCATAAGAAAAAGGTAATAGCTCTCAAATCTACTTCTTCTAACAAGGATTTATCTTGCAGTAGCAGCAGTGAAGAAGAAGATCATGAGGGAGATGATGATGAGGCTCTTCTTGTAAGAAAATTCCGCAGATTCATCAACCGGAAGAAGTCCTTTCATCAAAGGAGAGGTCCCTCAAGTTCCTATTACAAGGATAAAGGTAAGAAAAGGGAAAATGAGGGGATCGGATGTTATGAGTGTAAGAAGCCGGGGCATTTCAGAGTTGATTGTCCTTTGCTGAAGAAGGGGAGCAAGCACAAGAAAAAGAAAGTCCTCGTCTCCACCCTAACGGACTCCGATACATCATCATCATCATCGGAGGAGGAACAAGAAGAAAAGGCCAATCTATGCTTTATGGCAAACGAAAATGAGGTAACATCTGAAACGCATTTAGATTTTACATTTGATGAATTATATGATGCGTTTAACGAATTAATGGATGAATATAAGACAATAAGCCTTAAGAATAAAGAGTTAAAACTAACCAATCAATCTCACCTCCATAAATACGATAAATTAGTTAAGGATAAGGATTTTATCACTAAAGAAAATTTAGAACTTAAGACAAGCAACCAAATGTTAACTCAAAAAACTCATACCTTAAGTAAAGATAACGAAAAACTAACCAAGGAAATTTCTGAACTTAAAAAGGATAAGCAAACTATTGGAGGTAATTTCACAAAAGACTTAAATGCACTAAAAACAGTAAAACAAAAATTGACTCTAGAACTTGAAAAGTACAAGCCTTTTGTAGAAAAATTTACATATAGCTCAGAAAAATTAGATATGATACTCAATAGTCAACGAGCTGTGTTTAATAGAGCCGCTTTAGGGTATAAACCTAAGAATAAGCAAAAGCTCCTTAGTAATTTCTTTATGAAAGCAGGAGAAAGTAAAACTAAGAATATAACCTATTTTTGCTGTGGAAAAGTAGGACATAAAGCTAATATATGTGACCATAGGAAAGGAAAAGCTAAAAGGAAAATTAAAAAGGTTTGGGTTCCAAAAGGAACTAACATTACTAACCATGAAGGACCCAAGAAAACTTGGGTACCTAAAATTATATGATTTCCTTATGTAGGAGTGTCTTGCAGCCAAGGTCGACAAAAATTGTTGGTACTTGGATAGTGGCTGCTCAAGACACATGACGTGTGACAAAGACCAATTCTTCACCCTTGAGCCTAAGAAGGGAGGTGCTGTGACATTTGGAGACAATAACCAAAGGCACATCGTTGGTATAGATAAAGTACAAATCACCTCTTCTACCTTCGTTAATAATGTACGATTTGTAGATGGTCTTAAGCATAACCTACTTAGCGTTAGTCAATTATGTGATAGAGATTTTGATGTTTTGTTTAAGCCATCTTTATGCATCATAACCAACTCAAATGACAATAGTTTAGTTTTTAAAGAAATAAGATGTGGGAATGTGTATGTAGTAGACCTTGAGGATCTTGCCAAACATAACCCATGTTTAGTTGTTAATGAAACTAAGGATAATGATGCTAGTTGGTTATGGCACCGTAAGTTAGGTCATGCGAGTATGGACACAATATCAAAACTAGTTAAAAGAGATTCGGTGATAGGTTTGCCAAAACTAAAGTTTAAAAAGAATAAGATATGTGAAGCTTGTCAATATGGCAAACAATCAAGGAACTCCTTTAAATCCATAAATTGTGTCTCTACCTCTAGACCTCTAGAACTGCTACACATGGATCTATTCGGACCAACTAGAACCACAAGTCTAGGAGGAAATAAATATGGTCTAGTTATTGTAGATGACTTTTCTAGATATACTTGGGTCATGTTCTTAGCTCATAAAGATCAAGCATTTTCAGTTTTTAAGAAATTTCATAAGGAAGTAACAAATGCTAGAGATACTTCAGTCATAGCTATTAGAAGTGACCATGGAACCGAATTCGAAAATCATTTATTTGATGAGTTTTGTAGTAAAAAGGGAATAACTCATAATTTTTCTGCACCTAGGACTCCACAACAAAATGGAGTTGTAGAAAGGAAAAATAGAACCCTTGAGGAAATGGCTAGAACCATGCTATGTGAAAGTAACCTCTCTAAGTACTTTTGGGGAGACGCCATTAATACCTCATGTCATATATTAAATAGAGTTTTATTGAGACCCATTATAAAGAAAACACCTTATGAACTTTGGAAAAATAGAAAACCAAAAGTAAACTATTTTCATGTCTTTGGATGTAGGTGTTTTGTTCATAATAATGGAAAAGATAATCTAGGTAAATTTGACTCTAAATCTGATGAGGGTATATTTTTGGGGTATTCTACAACTAGTAAAGCCTATAGAGTTTTCAATAAAAGAACCCTTGTTATTGAAGAATCTATACATGTTGTTTTTGATGATTCTAGTGATATCTCTTCTAGCAAGAGAGTTGATCTTGATGATGGTGCTGAAATTCTTGAAGAAAAGATTGATGAGATGACATTACAAGAAAATGAACAAAAATTAATTGGAAATGCATCATCAAGCCAAGAGGATATTGTGGATCATGGTCTGACTAAGGCTTGGAGGTATGCTCATGGGCATCCTAAGGAATTAATTTTAGATGATCCATCTCAACCTATTAGGACTAGAGCATCTCTTAGAAACTTAAATAATCATCTAGCTTTTGTCTCACATTTTGAACCCAAACACATAGAAGAAGCCGAAAAAGATGTAAATTGGATAAATGCAATGCAAGAAGAACTAAACCAATTTACTAGAAACAAGGTATGGAACCTAGTTGAACGACCCTTTGAATATTCAATTATAGGTACCAAATGGATATATAAAAATAAACTTGATGAAAATGGATTGGTAATTAGGAATAAGGCTAGACTAGTAGCAAAGGGCTATAATCAAGAAGAAGGTATAGATTTTGATGAAACCTTTGCTCCTGTAGCTAGATTTGAGGCAATTAGATTATTACTAGCATTCACATGCTCTAAGGATTTCAAATTATTTCAAATGGATGTAAAAAGTGCATTTTTGAATGGGTATATTAATGAGGAGGTGTATGTAGAACAACCTCCTGGTTTTGAAAATCATCAATACCCTAATCATGTGTATAAATTAAACAAAGCACTTTATGGTTTGAAACAAGCACCTAGAGCATGGTATGAAAGACTTAGCAAATTTCTGCTAAATCATGAGTTCTCTAGAGGAAATGTAGATACAACACTGTTTTTAAAGAAGAAAAACAAAGAAATGTTAGTAGTGCAGATTTATGTTGATGATATTATTTTTGGTGCAACTAACAATCGCCTCTGCGAAGAATTTGCTGACTTGATGCAGAGTGAGTTTGAAATGAGCATGATGGAAGAGCTGAACTATTTTCTCGGGCTTCAAATCAAACAATCTGAAGAAGGGATCTTCATCAATCAAACTAAATACATCAAGGAGATGCTTAAGAAGTTTGATATGGAGGGAAACAAGTCAATCAGCACACCCATGAGCTCATCATGCAAACTAGACCAAGATGAATCAGGTAAATCTGTAGATCAAAAGATATATAGAGGTATGATAGGATCTTTATTGTATCTCACTGCAAGTAGACCTGATATCATGTTTAGTGTATGCATGTGTGCTAGATATCAATCTAATCCTAAGGAATCTCATTTAATTGCAGTCAAAAAAATCTTTAAATACCTAATAGGAACAAAAAATATAGGTTTATGGTATTCTAAAGAATCTAGCCTGAACTTAATAGGATACACAGATTCAGATTTCGCTGGTTGTAAACTTGATAGAAAAAGCACCAGCGGGTCATGTAAATTCTTAGGAGAAAATTTAATCTCATGGTTTAGCAAGAAACAAAACTCGGTTGCATTATCTACTACTGAAGCTGAATATGTTGCTGCCGGGAGTTGTTGTGCTCAAATCTTGTGGATTAAACAACAACTTGAAGATTATGGCATCAAACAAGATAAAATTCCCATTAATTGTGATAATACAAGTGCCATTAATCTAACTAAAAATCCAATTCAGCACTCAAGAACTAAACATAATGAGATAAGACATCACTTCATAAGAGATCATGTACTGAATGGTGATGTGACACTTCAATTTGTTTGCACTGATGATCAATTAGCTGATATCTTCACAAAACCCTTGAGTGAAGAGCGATTTAGTGTGCTTAGGAGAAGATTAGGAGTGATTGATCCATCCTAGTGATGTTCCCTTCTAGATCATTGATTATGATGATTAGCTTATGTTAAATATGGAGTTTCTCATCTATGATCATCAAATCAGATCATAAATTAGTGATTGTCTCTTGGTTGGTACGAAAATAGCATGATTTTTAGGTGCCTGCCAGAGTTCGAGTCGACTCGAATACGTTTCAGAGTCGGCTCATGAGGGGGAGTCGACTCGCACATAGATGGGAGTCGACTCGAGGTCGATGGCCGCATGAGGGGAGTCGACTCGCACATAGATGGGAGTCGACTCGAAGTCGATGGCCGCATAAGGGGAGTCGACTCGCGCATATTTTGGAGTCGACTCGAGGTCGAGTCGACTCGCGACTTACTGGAGTCGACTCGCGGTCGGGATCCGAGTTTTTAACCCTAATCCAAGCGTTTAATCAACACTTCTATTCATCGCCTCCACTGTTCACAAAACCCTAGAGCCGTCTCCTACGTCGTCTCCGACCCCGGTTAGAGTCTTTCCGTCGATCCTCTTCCGTCCATTAGGGTTTTACCCCATTTCTAGGTCGACCATGCCTCGTAAAGCCGTTGTCCCAAGCCGGAAGAGGCCCCAACCCGCGAGCGGCACCGAGCGACGGTCCAAAGCTCGGAACGATCCCGTGAGGCCACAACCTCCGGCTCGTTCCCCGCCGAGGCCGGTTCCCTCGCGTCCGTGCGCCGGGAAGGCGGTCTCCACCGGGAGATACGTCAACTTCGACTATCTCTCCCGGGAGGGCTTCACCATAGGAGATAGGTTGAAGGCCCAAGGTTTAGAGTTCTTTTGTTCCTTGGATCTCCCCACTTACCCCGGTCTAATTAGGGAGTTCTATGGAACAGTGCATAGGGGCAATGGTGGGATAGAGGGGACCGTAGCGGGTGTCCCACTATTTATTTCGGAGGATATCATTGCTCAAATCCTCCATCTTCCCCAAGTTGGGGTATTTCCTACACACCCAGAGGATAGGACTGAGGCCCTTACGGCCATTTTAGGGAGTCCACCCCAGTCCCCACTCGATGAGGTGTCCGCCAGCTTACTGTCAGTTGAGATGCGGCTCCTCTTGAGTATCATCTCTAGGACCCTTTTTCCGAAGACCGGCCGCTTCGATTTTGTCTGTGAGAGGGACCTAGCCCTCATGTTCTACATCCTTCAGGACACCCCAATCAACTTCCCCAAGATGATATACAAGTACCTTTGTGAGCCACTAGACAGGCCTAGGCTCACCCTTCCCTATGGTATGCTATACACTCTTATCTTTAGGGAGTCCGGGATCCCTATTCCTGAGGGGGAACCCTCTCGCGCACTGCGATGGACAGATCGCATGAGTGAGGGAACCTTTCACAGGATGGGATTTGATAAGGTAGAGGGAACCTGGGTCAGGAAACCATCTACCTCTACACATACTACCAGACACTCCCCCAGTCCTGACCCTGATTCAGACATTCCCACCTTTCCCTCCACCTCAGCACCATCCACCTCTGCCGTACCCTCCGCTGCTCCACCTACTCAGCCATTAGAGGTCCGGATATCACCTGAGCAGCTCCGGGAGTTGCGACAGGAGATCGTCAGGGATCTTCGGGACGACCTACTGAGGGAGCTCCGAGGTCCAGCCAGTGCCCCATCTTCTGCATTAGTTCCCTCATTCTCAGCCGTGACCGAGATGACGGCTCATGTGAGGGAGGAGATCTTCAATGTCAGAAGCCTGGTACAAGCCCAATTCTCAAACATGAGCGATATCACAAGCAACACACGAAAGTTGCGAGATAGCATCCGACACGAGATGGGCACACAGAGTCAGGGGGCCGAGCGCTTGGCGAATGTGTTGATCGCCAAGTTGGACAAACTTCAGGAGAGTCTGGATGAGCTCTCCTCGATCCACAGTAGAGCCACCTCGGCGATCATCACTCAGCTGGAGAACGTCACAAATGGGGTCACTCTACTGATGGAACAATCCAGACTGAGCAAGGGAGCCACATCCTCCTCAAAGAAGCCCTAGCTTAGTTTTTCATTTTGACATGTATTTATTGCTTTGCTCTTTGTATTCACAAGTGTACCTACATATACATCAATACAATGAGTAGACAATTTTCTTCAAAAAATGTGCAAATTAATCTCTAATTGCTTGTGTGATGTGCTTTCTTCCTTTTTGCTATGATGACAAAAAGGGAGAGAAATATATTGAATAGACATGTAAAGAGAAAACTTTTAAAACACACAATAATTTGTTCTTAGTGGATTCGATACCTCGAGGCTCATTATCTCTCTGTTGGGGCTCCTAATGGAGTAATCTCCAGAATCTATTCGAGGAATATTCGGAGATTAGTTGAATCATACTCAAGAACAAATTGGCAGATTTTCCCTCTAAAAACCAAAAATTTAAGTTCAAGAGCTTCAACACATTAAAAGAAAATTCAGAAAATCTAAATAAAGTTGAATGCATGTGTTGAGGGGGAGAATTTGAAATTTTAAGAAAGCAAACTCATTAAATATATATAAGCCAAACAATTGATTGCATGACTTAAAGGCTTATATAACTCCAAATGAAAGGGGGAGCTTTAACTTCAAAATTTACTGTTTCACACCTTTCAGTTTTGGATAAATCAAATAACTAGACACTTGAATTCATTTTGAAATTTTACTGTAAATTTCCTTTTTGGTTGAGCAATTCACTTTACATATAATCAATATTTTGTCATCATCAAAAAGGGAGAGATTGTGGAGTGATTGATTATAATCCTATTTGATTTTGATGAGCTCAAAGCATTTGAGTATATCTTATGATGTTTACTAATGAATTCAATCTAGTGTTTCAGTGTAATCCTTGTAAATTTATGGTTAAGTGTCTCTAGATTTGGTTCAAGATATTTTGGATAAGTTAAGAATCAATATGAACCAAAGACTGAGACTCGAGTCGACTCCGGGATATTACGAGTCGACTCCAAGCGTATCAGAAGCACTGGCACAGGCTCGAGTCGACTCCTGTACATTACGAGTCGACTCCGACTGAGAACAGACAGACAGACAGAAAGATCCATCTTAGAACCTGTCAACGAGTCGACTCCTGAAGAGCGCGAGTCGACTCCGATGTTTGCCGAGTCGACTCCAGGGTAGTACGAGTCGACTTCAGGGAGTTACAGACAGAAAGACAGAGAAGTTATTTTGGACCCTAAGAGCCGAGTCGACTCCGAAGAAACTCGAGTCGACTCCGATGGTTGGCAGGTCGACTCCAAAGGAAGCGAGAGTCGACTCCCAGTGTGATACAAGGCAAAAGTCAGAGAGCAACTTTCGGACACTGAGAGTCGAGTCGACTCCCACACAGTTCGAGTCGACTCCAAGGCAGCGCTACCCCAAAAAGACAGAAGACTGTTTCTTTGGATACTGAGAGCCGAGTCGACTCCAGAACAGTCCGAGTCGACTCCAAGACAGCACGAGCCAAAAGATAGAAGCTCGGGAGTTCGGGCTCTGAGTGCCGAGTCGACTCCCAGAATTCACGAGTCGACTCGAGTGAGCAAACTTGAAAAATGCATCCATGGATTCCTTGGGATGAGCCGACTCCAAAAGTGCTAGGTCAGCTCCAGACTTTGGGGAGTCGACTCCGGGTTAAGTCGAGTCGACTCCCAGTCAAGAAGAGCACTTTAATTCAAATCCGGAACAGTTGCCGAGCCGACTCCAGAAAAGCATGAGTCGACTCCTGCTGCAGCCGAGTTGACTCCAGATCGCGCGAGTCGACTCCGATCCCAACGGAAACATTGTCAGGATTTGCAGAATGTGCAGAACGGCTAGTAAAGTGTGTCTAACGGCTAGTTTCCGTGGGAAATGGCTTAAATAGCCACAGAGAACTGTAGCAAGGTAGAGAAGTGATATTCCATTCAAAGAAAACAAGTAATCTCCACCTACCAAAGGATTTCAAGTAAATACAAGTGAAAGAAGGAAGAGGGGCATTAAACTCCAACCAACCAACTCTTCCCAGCATTCAAGAAGTCTCCATCTGTCTTCAAGTCTTCGTGACATTCAAGAGGAGACCCCGAGTTCGAGAAGCCCTCCTTTACAACTTCATAAATTTGTTTGAGGGCTCTTAACTTCTCTCTTATTTATATTGCTGAATATCTGCTTGTTAAGAAGCTACTTCCTTTTCTGTTTGTTTCTAAACCTTTTGTTCCTTACTTGATTCAATCAGGAGATTGAATCAAGGGTGTTAAGGTTTGTTGGTGAGCCTAGGTTGAAACCAATGGTGTAAGGGTTCGATTGTGATCCCAGGAAAACAATCAGTTGGTTCTAGTCGGTGAGCCTGGGAAAACCGACCGAGTTCGTTGGGATCTCGTAAAACAACAAGTTAGGTTGTGAGCTTGTAAAACAACCGGCTGTAATCCAAGGGGTTATAGTGAATTCCCAAGTGAGGCTTGGGGAGTGGACGTAGGAGCAAGGGTTAGCTCCGAACCACTATAAAATCATTATGTTTGTGATTGCCTTGTCGTACTTTACTTTCATTTCATTCACTGCATATAGCATCTAATTAATCAACTTGCAAAAAGTATTAATTAGTATTTCAAAAACCATTTAATTGTAATAATTATTTTAAAACCCAATTCACCCCCCCTCTTGGGTTGTCTATCTGGGCAACACTTACCACCCTTGATTCAATCCTCTGATTGAATCAAGTAAGAAAAACAATTTGGGAAAATCACAAGGAAAGCTTTTATAAAGCAAATGTGAACAATATTAATAGAGAAAGGTTAGAAGCCCTCAAATAGATTTCGGAAGGGGAAGTAGGAGCTTCTCGATTTCTGAGTCTTCTCTTGAATGCACAGAAGATTGAATGACAGTAGTAGAGCCTTAATTGCGAAGGAAGTACTTGTTGGGTTGAGTTGAATGCGCTTCTTCCTTTTTTTGCTTGTATTTTCTCTCTAGAGGGTCTTGGTGGTTGAAAAGTTTTAATGCACACAATGGAATAGCTCAATCCTTGTCTACTACTGTTTACTCTGGCAATTTAAACTATTCCCTACGGAAAATAGCCGTTAGATACTGATTTGTAGCCGTTCTGTACAGTCTGCACATCCTGACAATGTATCCGTTGGGGTCGGAGTCGACTCGCTCGATCTGGAGTCGACTCGGCTGTTGTTGGAGTCGACTCATACTTCACTGGAGATGACTCGCCCACTGTTCAGGATTTGAATTAAAGTGTTGTCCCGTCCTGGAGTCGACTCGGACCAAACTTGGAGTCGACTCGCCAATATCTGGAGATGACTCGGCACTTTTGGAGACGGCTCATTCTCAGGGTTTCAGAATTCCATTTTTCTGCTTTTCTCTCTCGAGTCGACTAGGGTTCTCTTGGAGTCGACTCGGCTCTCAGAGTCCGAAAAGCCATCCTCTGTCTGTTGATCTGAACTGCCTCGGAGTCGACTCGCATCTTGTTGGAGTCAACTCGGCTGACTTGGGAGTCGACTCTGGAACACTTGGAGTCGACTCGTTCACAGGGTCTTCGAAAATGGTTCTCTGCCTTTTGGACTTGCTTTCCTCTGGGAGTCGACTCGGACATAACATCAGAGTCGATTCTCGCCAAACATCGAAGTCGACTTGTAACCTTCTGGAGTCGACTCGGTAACAGGGTCTAAAAACCATTGTTCTGTCTTTCTATCTGTTACCCTTTGGAGTCGACTCGGAACCGTCGGGAGTCGACTCGGCAAGCATCGGAGTCGACTCGAAATCTTCGGAGTCGACTCGGTGATAGGGTCTGAAATTCATCTTTCTGTCCTTCTATCTGTTCTCAGTCAGAATCGACTCGTAGTGTACCGGAGTCGACTCGAGCTTGTGCTAGAACCTCTGAAACACTTAGAGTCGACTCGCAATCTTTCGGAGTCGACTCGAGCTTCAGACTTTGGTTCAATTGAGTTCAATCATTTAGCCAAACTACTTTGAACCAAGGCTCGATGCACTTAAACATAAATTCACATATATTCGCCTGAAACACTAGATGAATTTATTAGTACAACATGAATTTATTAGTACAACATGAAATATACTCAAATGTTTTGAGCTCATCAAAATCAAATAGGGGTATAATCAATCACTCCACAATCTCACCCTTTTTGATGATGACAAAATATTGAGTATTTGTAAAGTGAATTGCTCAACCAAGAGGTGATTTATAGTAAAGTTGCTTGACGTAGGTATTATTTATCCAATTTCCGACAGCAAGTGGGTAAGCCCTACTCAAGTCGTTCCTAAGAAGTCGGATTTGACGGTAGTAGAAAATGAACAAGGTGAACTAGTTCCAACTCGTATCCCGACGAGTTGGCGCATGTGTGTTGACTACCGAAAGCTGAATTTGGTCACACGAAAAGATCATTTTCCTCTACCCTTCCTAGACCAAGTGTTGGAGAGAGTTGCAGGGCATGATTTCTAGTATTTTCTTGATGGCTATTCGGGATATTATATTTGATGAGACAACAAAAGTGCGATTTAAGTACCAATTAACTTAGCCTAATGCTAACAAAATAATGATAAATAATAGGTGTTAACATTTGCATGATTAAATATTTTATCCTTGGCACTTATTATAATTTTTATCATTATTTTATATAAATTCATCTAAAAAGAATGCATCTTCCCAACTGCAGAACAGAGTCCATGACTCTTCTTCCGCGCACCCGAGCGACTTCCCATATTACGCGATGCAACCCGAGCTCCCAGTCATCTGCAGTTAATTGACTTTGTGATTCCAAATCAGCATCATCCCAAGCGCCAGCATCAGTTGTTTTCCATCTACACCGTCCACGTCCCAGTGCGTCATCTGCATCCCAAGCCCAGCGTCCGTCTTCTCCACGTGCGAAGCATCCCGTGAAGCCTCCCAGCGCCCGCATGGAAGAGATCGCGATCCATCCATCTCTTCTGGATTAGCAAACAATCAGCCATCTGTGATCACATCCAGGATTCCAGCATCCCCACGATCTTCCGTTTCCGAGCCTCAAATCCATTCCTCCATCTCCATGCTTTAGCCCGTGATCATCTCCCAGCATCAGCGTCGGATCCGGCCGTTTCCCAGCATCCCGTGAATCTTCCCAGCGGCCGTCTGGAAGAGATCGCACTCCTCCACAGCGTCCGCCCGAGCCCGGTCGTCCCAGCATCCGTTCTCAGCATTGGAGCCGGCCGCAATCACCTCCCAGATCCGTGATTTGATCTTCCGCACCCATTCCTGCGATCCGGCTGTTCGCATCCTAAGCATCCAGCCGCGATTACCTCCCAACCCTATTCATTCCATTCGTCCGTTCACCACCCAGCGACTGTGGCGATCCTCCTCCACAGAGTCCACCTCTTCCATGATTCAAGCAACCGTTCGCGAGCTTCCAGCAGTCCGAGATCATCGCCCGAGATGCAGCCTTTCCGTTGATCTCCATCGCGTGCAAAGGAAGGGCTATATAGCTCTCTTGGCTGGGAGATAGGGGGGGCTCATTTGGGGGAGAAGAAGAGGAAGAACAGAGGAGCCGGCTGCTGTGGTTGAAGGAAAAGAGAAGAAGGAAACAGGGTATGCCCTATTTCCAAAAAGAAAAAGAAAAAAAAAAGGGAAGAGGTGATGCTTGTAATGGGAAGCTAACTCCTTTGGCAAAGGGTGAAGGATGAACCCTTGTCATGTTGCTTTCATCAAGTACACTCTAAACTTGTATTCTAATTGTTTAATATCTCTCGCATATTTATTTATTAGATAAATTAATAAAGTTTTATATTTATTGATGCATGTATCGCTCTGATATTTGATTTGTCGTAGACATAAGTAGCACGATGAATGCTTAGACATTAGGTTCATGTATTCAATCGATATATTCCATGATTAAAATTATTCTATCTATTCGATCCTTAATCGAGAATCGTCAAGTTTATTTGTTGAAAGTAATATAGTCAAGGGGGGATTCCGGATCCCTAGCCATCTCCATATTATCGAACTTAATTTATTAATTAGTTTCTCTAAACTACTGAAATTAAATCTGAAATTAAACTGATACTTCATAGACCGTTTCCTGAGGAATCGACCTCGGACTTTCGAGTTTTACTGCTTGTACGACTTAATCAACCAGTGTCGTCCCTATTCCACTTTAGCATGCAAAATATTTCCCTCTCTTTTTTTTTTTTTTGAGAAATATTTCCCTCCCCCCAACTTAAATATTGCATTGTCCTCAATGTAATAGATACAATAGAGAAAATAATACTGGAGAGAAGTGCAATACCTTGGGCTATTGATATCCAGAAAAGAAGAACTAAAAATTTCAAATTTTAAATTTCAAATTTCAGAATTCAAATTTCAAATTTAAACTAATAAAAAAAATAAATAATTTGCTTGATCAACTATTCAATATAATTTAATGTCATGTCATAAAACATAAAAAAAAATCTTTTGATTGTTGCATACAGTATAAGGCATCAGCATAAAATACTCCAAGGGCTGAACCCATTAAAAAAGATAAGGTCGGGATTTCATCACTCGTCCTTAGCCCAAAAATCATCCCAGTGCATAAATATCCTAAGCTTAACTAAAATCAACTAGACGTTGGCCCCTAAGGACATTCGAGCTCAATAGGATGAAGACCACCGAAAGTTGCACCAATTTCGCTCTATGGCCCAGTCGATGTCTAGGCAAGCTTTGTCCCTTTAAGGGAGACAGTCTCTGTTCGAGGAAAGTGCGTTTTAAGTGGGACCTTTGCTAAACGCATCGTCACCCCTCCACTTACCTGGGAGCTTACCTGGTCGACTAGGTTACTAGACCAGATTGGAGGCTTAGGTGTCCTCTTCAAACCAGTTAGGAGCTGTCTAGAAATTTAAGAAAAACATTAGGAATAGAGGTGTAATGTTTTGTTGCATGTTTGATTGTGAATAGATTTTTGTATTAGGGTGTCGTTTTAGGGTATCTTTAGTTGGTACTTATACTTAAAAAATATATATATATAAAAAGAGAGGAAAATATTTTGCATACTAAAGTGGAATAGGGACGGCACCGGTCGATTAAGTTGTACGACTTTAGATCATTCCTTAGGACATATCCCTGAAATTCCTTCACAGTATCTCACACCTTGTGAGATGGCTGATTTAAATGAAGATGCGGGGGTCACCACGATCGAGAACATGAACCCCATGTTATGACTCTAAGACAATACCTACAACCGGCTAGGACTAGTCAGCCTTCATGCATAATTTTTTCTAATAATGTAGGACATTTTGACATCAAACCAGGGGTAATTCAATTGCTGCCCAAGTTTCATGGGTTAGAGTCCGAGAGTCCGTATCTTCATTTAAAAGATTTTGAAGAATTGAGCATTACATTTAGAGTGCCGAACGTCACCGAGGATGTCCTCAAGCTGACATTGTTCCCTTTCTCTCTAAAAGATAAGGCCAAAACATGGCTAAACTCGTTGTGACCTATATCAATAAGAACTTGGCAAGATATGCAGAGAGAATTTTTTAAGAAGTTCTTTCCCACACAAAGGACCAACTTTTTAAAAAGACATATTAGCAATTTCCAACAAAAAGATAATGAAACATTTTATGAATATTGGAAAAGATTTAAAGACCTTCTTCTCTCATGCCCTCATCACGGGTTTGAAACTTGGAGAACTATTAGCTTCTTTTATGAAGGTTTATCTCCATAGTTGAAACAGTTTGTAGAGACCATGTGCAATGGTAGATTTTTAGAAAAACAACCCGATGAGGCATGGGAGTATTTGGATTTCCTTGCTGAGACTATCCAACTTTGGGATAACGGGGATAGAAACAATAAGTCTTTGCCTAAGCCTACTAGCTCTGTACAGGGAGGCTTTTACAATCTTAGAACTGAGGATGATCTTCATGCTAAAATGGCAGCCCTCACTAGGAAGGCAGAAGAAATTGAGCTTAGGAAGGTTGAGCATGTCAAGACTATAGAGCTTAGAAACGAGTGTTGTGGTATCTGCGATATGTCTGGTCATACCACTACAGATTGCCCCACCATACCGGCATTCAAGGAAGTCTTGCACGATCAAGCAAATGCTATGAACTCCTACCAAAAGCCTTATAGCGACACATACTCGAATACCTATAACCCTGGTTGGAAGAATCATCCAAATTTTAGGTGGAGAAATGATCATCCTCAACAGTCACACCATTCAGCTCCTCCACTTGCACATCCTACTTTTGCATCACCACCCTCTCAGAAGCCGAATATTGAGGATACCTTGCAATCTATACAAACTTTTCTACAAGGTCAAGCTAATATCAATGCTCAAAATACTCGAAATTTTGAAGATATAAGGAACCAATTGTTAATGTTGACTACCGTTCTAAGTACCCAAGAGAAGGGTAAGCTTCCAGCTCAACCCCAACCTAACCCACAAGTGCACGGTAGTAATAATACGGCTCCTTCTAGTTCGCATACAGAACATGCAAAGAGCATCATGACTTTGCGTAATGGGAAAGTCATTGATCAGACCATCCCATTGAGATCGCAGATCACTTCTAATTCTGATGCTCCCAAAGCCGATGAAAGGGACAAGGAAGAAGTTGAGGTCCCAACTTCTACCGAGAAAGTTGAATGTCCTTTTTCTCCACCTTTTCCACAACGGTTAAAGCCATTGCAAAAGCTCGAACCTAATTCTGAAATTCTTGAGCTTTTTAAGCAAGTAAAGATCAACATACCTCTTCTTGATGCAATCAAACAAGTACCCTCATATGCCAAATTTTTGAAGAACTTGTGTATTGTCAAGCGCCGATTAAATGTTAAGAAGAAGGCATTTTTAATTGAAAATATGAGTGCTATTTTGCAGCACAACATTCTCCCTAAATTTAAGGATCCAGGTTGCCCAACCATCTCATGCATCATAGACGACTTTAGGATAGAGCGAGCATTGTTAGATTTAGGGGCGAGTGTGAATTTGTTGTCATATTCTGTATATGAGCAACTTGGTTTAGGTGAGTTGAAGCCAACCTCCGTCACTTTACAATTAGCTGACAGGTCAGTTAAAATTCCAAGGAGGATTATCGAGGATGTATTAGTCCAAGTAGACAAGTTCTATTTTTCTATCGATTTTATCGTATTGGACACACATCCGGCTCCGAACTCACAGTCTCAGATTCCGGTCATTTTAGGACGTCCATTCCTTGCAACTTCTAATGCATTAATTAATTGTAGGAATGGCGTCATGAAGCTTTCTTTTGGTAACATGACCTTAGAACTGAATATTTTTAATGTGTGCAAACAACCCAATGATTCCGAATAAAGTAAGGAGGTTGATTGGGTTGAAACCATCGCAGAAGAATATTTGTTAGCTAAAGCAATTAACGACCCATCCAATGATAGCTTAATTGATTGGTGTCCTAATGGAACCAATGATGATGATTTGTCAGTCAAACCTATTGTGGATAATCTGGATATCAAGATGGTCAATGGGTGGAGACCGAAAGTAGGGAAATTTGAGAGGTTGTTGCCTCGAGAGGCGAAAATAATACCATCCCATGAGCAAGCACCCAAGCTCGAATTGAAACCCTTACCAAAGGAACTTAAGTATGCATTTCTTGGATCCGAGGACACTTTTCCTGTAATCATCTCGTCTGAACTTGATCATACCCAGGAAAGAAAATTAGTTGGTGTTCTAAAGAATCATAAAGGAGCCTTAGGGTGGTCTATTGCCGACTTGAAGGGGATTAGCCCCTTAATCTGTACGCACCGGATATATTTGGAGGACAATGCCAAAACCACAAGGCAAATGCAACGAAGGTTAAATCCTACAATGAGAGATGTGGTTAAGGCAGAAGTCCTCAAGTTGCTTGACGTAGGTATTATTTATCCAATTTCCGACAGCAAGTGGGTAAGCCCTACTCAAGTCGTTCCTAAGAAGTCGGATTTGACGGTAGTAGAAAATGAACAAGGTGAACTAGTTCCAACTCGTATCCCGACGAGTTGGCACATGTGTGTTGACTACCGAAAGCTGAATTTGGTCACACGAAAAGATCACTTTCCTCTACCCTTCCTAGACCAAGTGTTGGAGAGAGTTGCAGGGCATGATTTCTAGTATTTTCTTGATGGCTATTCGGGATATTATCAAATTGAAATTTCACCAGAAGATCAAGAGAAGACTACCTTCACTTGTCCTTTTGGCACATTTGCTTTCCGACGAATGCCATTTGGGTTGTGCAATGCACCTGCAACATTCCAAAGATGCATGCTCAGCATTTTTGAAGACATGAACGAGAAATTTTTGGAAGTGTTCATGGACGACTTCTCCATTTTTGGCGACTCATTTGATAATTGCCTGT
The DNA here is from genome assembly GCF_009389715.1 of Phoenix dactylifera. Taxonomy (NCBI): domain Eukaryota; kingdom Viridiplantae; phylum Streptophyta; class Magnoliopsida; order Arecales; family Arecaceae; genus Phoenix; species Phoenix dactylifera. The sequence goes on along the minus strand of NW_024069062.1, from coordinate 33,880 downwards.
CACATTTACAAGCAATCTTAGCTCGATGTATGGAAAGAATTTGATACTGAATTGGGAGAAATACCACTTCATGGTGCCAAAGGGAATTGTCTTAGGACATATTGTTTCATCGAAGGGCATGGAAGTAAATAGAGGTAAGATCGATTTAATTGCTAAGCTACCTGCACCCAAGACGGTTAGAAATGTTAGATCATTTTTGGATCACGCCAGATTTTATAGGAGGTTCATCAAGGACTTTAGTGTCATAGCTTGACCATTATGTAACCTCCTATCCCTTGATACACCGTTCAATTGGACTGAAACCTGTCAAGAGGCATTCGAAAAGTTGAAGTCTATGCTTAGCACTGCACCCATCGTGCGACCACCTGATTGGTCATTACCTTTTGAGATTATGTGCAACGCTAGCGACTATGCAATAGGAGCTGTCCTAGGACAATGCAAGGATAATAAGCCATATGTCATTTACTATGCAAGCAAAACCTTAAACGATGCTCAAATGAATTACACCACCACCGAGAAGGAATTGCTTGCAGTAGTATTTGCCTTAGATAAATTTTGCTCTTATATCCTTGGTGCTCCTATTGTTACTTTCACGGATCATGCAACACTAAAATATTTGTTGGATAAGAAAGAAGCCAAACTACGCTTAATACGATGGATACTTCTACTGCAAGAATTTGACATCACTATCAAAGATAAAAAGGGAGTAGAAAATGTGGTTGCTGACCATTTATCACGATTAGTTTTTAATGATTCAGTACCACAGTTTCCCATCAAGGACTCATTCCCCAAAGAGCAGTTGTTTGCACTTTCTACTATGCCATGGTATGCTGATATTGTAAACTTTCTTGTCACGAACCGGATTCCGGAGCATTGGGGGTCGACAGATGGAAAAATTTTTTTGCGTGAAGTGAGGAATTATTACTATGACGAACCCTATTTATTTAAATATTGTAATGACCAAATTTTTAGACGATGCATACTGGATCATGATATACAAAGCGTGCTTTCTTTCTGTCACACTGATGCTTATAGTCGATACTTTGCTTCTAAGAAAACGGTAGCTAAGGTGTTGCAATGTGGTTTTTATTGGCCTACACTATTTAAAGATGCCCACGAATTCTGTAGGACATGTGACCCATGTCAACGTGTTGGAAGTCTAACTCGTAGGCAAATGATGCCTCTTCAGCCCATTACTACTATTGAAATTTTTGACATATGGGGCATCGATTTCATGGGTCTATTCCCACCATCTTTTGGGTATGAGTACATTTTAGTCGGTGTTGAGTATGTATCTAAATGGGTAGAAGCTGTCGCCTGTAGAACCAATGATCACAAACCTGTTTTGAAATTTCTGAAAGAAAATATTTTTTCCCAATTTAGGATACCTAAGGTCATAATTAGTGATGGTGGAAAGCACTTTTGTAATAAGCCTTTTGAGACATTATTAAAAAAGTATGGTGTCACCCATAGAGTTGCTAGCCCATATCACCCGCAAACTAGTGGCCAAGTAGAATTAGCCAATAGGAAGATCAAGTGTATTTTAGAAAAAAATGGTAAATCCATCACGAAAAGATTGGTCCTTGAAACTATCAGATGCATTATGGGCCTATCGTACTGCATACAAAACCATTCTTGGCATGTCTCCCTACCGGCTAGTTTACGAAAAAGCATGTCATCTGCCTGTAGAAATAGAGCATAAATTGTATTGGGACAATTAGAAAATTGAATTTTGATTTACGTGCTGCCGGTCTAGCGAGAAAATTGCAATTGAACGAGCTTAACGAGATTCGCAGAGATGCTTATGATAATGCTAAGATTTGTAAAGAACGAATGAAGATCTTACATGATAAATCAATTTTGAAAAAAACTTTTGAACCTTTGCAAAAAGTCTTTTTATACGACTCCCGCTTACATCTGTTTCCTAGTAAGTTGCGATCGAGATGGACAGGTCCTTACATTATAAAAATTATTTTTCTATATGGGACGGTTGAAATTGAGAATCCACGAGATGGTACGATTTTTAAGGTGAATGGACACAGGTTAAAATCTTTTTTTGAGAATTTTGCAAATGAAGAGGACTCCTTTTTCTTGGGAGAGCCTTCTTACGACTGAGCATGACGGCAAAGGTATTTGTATATTAGTTAGAATTAATTTTTCTTTTATTTCTAGTTTTCTTCTTATTTTGTAGGTCTTCTTTTCTGGATATCAACAGCCCAAGGTATTGCTCTTCTCTCCAATATTATTTTTCTATTGTATCTATTACATTGAGGACAATGCAATATTTGAGTTGGGGGGCGGGAAATATTTCTCAAAAAAAAAAACTTGTTTTTGCATTTGATTTATTCCATTACTTTCTTTTCTAAGCAAATGCACATGTATTTTCATATTGAGTTTGTGCGACTATTAAGGCAAGGAACACATACATACTATGACTGATCAGAGACCTATTATTAGATCCCCGCACATGTACCTAATGATTGTAGGAAGGCCTCAGGAGTTCACATTTGTTTAATGCATTTTTATTAAGCCGTATCTGTAAAAGAAGTACGAGTATCCTTGTCCGTACTATAAGGTTCATGATTTGGTTTTCACATAAAGATAGAAGTTGAATACCCCGGCTAGATCACCCAAGTGTCTTATGTTCCGACCTTGATTGACCTATAGTCACGATGCAGTCACATTATATGGTTCAGTTTACCTTCTCTTTTTATTGCCAAAAAAAAAAGAGAGAGAGAGAGAGATGACAAGTCTGACCTCGTGGTGTAGTCTGGTTCGAGTAATTAAGCCCGAGAGGTGTTTCACCTAATGTCTTGAGCCAACTGCATCAGGAATCATTGGCCGAAAACTCGCTACATGGACCTTACTAGAGCCTAAGGGGGTTAGATTATTGTAATCGTCATATGTATTTAAAAATAAAAATAAGCATGAATAGGGTTGGTCAAACTAAACCCAGTGACATATAGTAATGGCTGGTTTGACTCCATTAATTTGGAACTCTGTGAATTTTGGATGTTTAGTTGGGATTAATAGCTCCTTCTTTATATGCGAACCATTCTTGACAAAATTTAGACAACATGAGATATTCTGAAAATTTGATGGATCAGGCTCTAATAAACTGTAGTAAACACCTGTGAACTTGAATAGTGCACCTAAAATTCAAGCGGTACCATGTTGTAGTGGAGGTATTAGTGCTCTAAGAAAGTCATTCTGTTTATGCATACTACACTTTAGTATTACCCTTGCTTTGATAGTTGCCATGCTTGAGAAAAATATATATCACATGTGCATTGACTTAAATTTCATTATATATCATTTTATGAATGATGTTTGTGGGTAACATCACTGCAAACCCTCACGAGACAACATTCGTCCACTAGGGTAACTTAGAGGTTTAACGGCTTCTTGCACGTGCTAAGTGCAATCGTGATTCCTACGAAAGTGAGTACTTATCTTAATTTTATGCAATTAGTTCTAATAAAACATCAAAGGATCAACCAACATTTTTTGTACTCTCATGATATTGTTTACTCTGAATTGCTAGAGACTAGCAATAAGCTAGTTGAGGGGTATGATGAGAGCACAAAAGTGCGATCTAAGTACCAATTAACTTAGCCTAATGCTAACAAAATAATGATAAATAATAGGTGTTAACATTTGCATGATTAAATATTTTATCCTTAGCACTTATTATAATTTTTATCATTATTTTATATAAATTCATCTAAAAAGAATGCATCTTCCCAACTGTAGAACAGAGTCCATGACTCTTCTTCCGCGCACCCGAGCGACTTCCCATATTCCGCGATGCAACCCAAGCTCCCAGCCATCTGCAATTAATTGACTTTGTGATTCCAAATCAGCATCATCCCAAGCGCCAGCATCAGTTGTTTTCCATCTACACCATCCACGTCCCAGTGCGTCATCTGCATCCCAAGCCCAGCGTCCATCTCCACCGCGTGCGAAGCATCCCGTGAAGCCTCCCAGCGCCCGCGTGGAAGAGATCGCGATCCATCCATCTCTTCTGGATTAGCAAACAATCAACCATCTGTGATCACATCCAGGATTCCAGCATCCCCACGATCTTCCATTTTCGAGCCTCAAATCCATTCCTCCATCTCCATGCTTCAGCCCGTGATCATCTCCCAGCATCAACATCGGATCCAGCCGTTTCCCAGCATCCCGTGAATCTTTCCAGCGGCCGTCCGAAAGAGATCGCGCTCCTCCACAGCGTCCGCCCGAGCCCGATCATCCCAGCATCCATTCTCAGCATTGGAGCCAGCCGCAATCACCTCCCGGATCCGTGATTTGATCTTCCGCACCCATTCCCGCGATCCGGCTGTTCGCATCCTAAGCATCTAGCCGCGATTACCTCCCAACCCCATTCATTCCATTCGTCCGTTCACCACCCAGCGACTGTGGCGATCCTCCTCCACAGAGTCCACCTCTCCCATGATTCAAGCAACCATTCGCGAGCTTCCAGCAGTCCGAGATCATCGCCCGAGATGCAGCCTTTTCGTCGATCTCCATCGCGTGCAAAGGAAGGGCTATATAGCTCTCTCGGCTGGGAGATACGGGGGCTCATTTGGGGGAGAAGAAGAGGAAGAATAGAGGAGCCGGCTGCTGCGGTTGAAGGAAAAGAGAAGAAGGAAACAGGGTATGCCCTGTTTCCGAAAAGAAAAAGAAAAAAAAAAGGGAAGAGGTGATGCTTGTAATGGGAAGCTAACTCCTTTGGCAAAGGGTGAAGGATGAACCCTTGTCATGTTGCTTTCATCAAGTACACTCTAAACTTGTATTCTAATTGTTTAATATCCATTAGTATGTTATGATTCTCGCATATTTATTTATTAGATAAATTAATTAAGTTTTATATTTATTGATGCATGTATCGCTCTGATATTTGATTTGTCGTAGACATAAGTAGCACGATGAATGCTTAGACATTGGGTTTATATATTCAATCGATATATTCCATGATTAAAATTATTCTATCTATTCGATCCTTAATTGAGAATCATCGAGTTTATTTGTTGAAAGTAATATAGTCAAGGAGGGATTCTGGATCCCTAGCCATCTCCATATTATCGAACTTAATTTATTAATTAGTTTCTCTAAACTACTGAAATTAAATCTGAAATTAAACTGATACTCCATAGACCGTTTTCTGAGGAATCGACCTCGGACTTCCGAGTTTTACTGCTTGTGAGATTCTCCTGCGCTTGGGAGAGCAATTTTGCGAGAGCACCAATATTCTTAATAGAGTTTCCAGTAAATCTGTAACTAAAACTCCATATGAGATATGGACCGGTCAAAAGCCTGTACTCTCTCACCTTAAAGTTTGGGGGTCTCCAGCCTACGTCCGTCGTTTGAAAGCAGACAAACTGGAAGCTAGATCGGAAGAATGTCTTTTTGTCGGCTACCCAAAAGAAACCAAAGGGTATTATTTCTACCAGGCTAATGAACAAAGGTTGTTCGTCAGCAATAGAGCTATCTTCTTGGAGAAGAAATTCCTTGGTGAAGGAATGAACAGCTCTAAGGTTGAGCTTGATGAAGTTCAACAGGTAGAGGATCAGACAACTAGAACTGAACCGTTAGAGTCTGATTTGATTGGATCAAACTCAAAATGCATTGAGGTTGCACCCGTTAGGCGATCCGGTAGAGTACCGCATCGACCGGATAGATACTACAGCTTTCTGATTCGGGACGATGATCCCATTAGTCTCGATCAGAACGATGAGGATCTCGTCACCTATATGGATGCTATGCAAAGGTCTGACTCTGATAAATGGCTTGGAGCCATGGAATCTGAAATGAAGTCCATGAAGGTCAATGATGTATGGACATTGGTTGACCTACCCGAAGGATTTAAACCCATAGGGTGTAAGTGAATTTTCAAACGGAAAAGAGGTGCAGACAGAAAGGTAGAAACCTATAAAGCCCGTCTGGTTGCCCAGGGATTTCGTCAGCATTATGGTATCGACTATGACGAAACATTTTCGCCTGTGGCAATGCTGAAATCCATTCGGATCATGCTTGCGATTGCGGCCCATCTGGACTTTGAGATCTGGCAGATGGATGTTAAAACTGCTTTTCTAAATGGAGATTTAGAGGAACAGGTGTATATGATACAGCCTGAAGGTTTTATTTCTGCAGATGAGTCTAAGGTGTGTAGGCTGCAAAAGTCCATATATGGACTAAAGCAGGCATCTCGGAGTTGGAACATTCGTTTTAACATGGTTATCAAAACTTATGGCTTCGTTAAGAACAAAGAGGAACCTTGCATATACAAATGGGCTAATGGTACGGTAGTTTTATTTCTTGTATTGTATGTGGATGATATTCTCCTAATAGGGAATGACATCGCTGCACTATAAAGAGTAAAAATATGGCTTTCATCACAATTCTCCATGAAGGATTTGGGAGAAGCATCCTACATCCTTGGGATGAAGATCTATAGAGATAGATCTAGGAGGTTGCTCGGTCTGTCCCAATCTATGTACATTGAAACCATGCTGAAAAGGTTCAGCATGACGAATTCCAAGAAAGGCTATCTTCCGATAGGTCATGGAATCACTTTTTCTAAAGGAGATTGCCCGACAACTCCCCAAGAGAGTGTATAAGTAGAATTCTATATGCCTCTGCTGTGGGATCTATTATGTATGCTATGATATGTACTAGACCAGATGTGGCATATTCACTAGGAGTAGTGAGTAGATACCAATCTGACCCAGAAGAGAGTCACTGGAAAGTTGTAAAGACTATCCTCAAGTATTTGAGAAATAGTAAGGATAAATGGCTGGTCTATGGGGATTCTGACTTGAAACTTATGGGATATACTGATTTCAGTTTTCAGTCAGATCGTGATGATAGCAAGAGTGTGTCTGGATTTGTTTTTACCTTGTATGGTGGGGCTGTCTGTTGAAAGAGTTCCAAGCAGACTACTATAGCGGACTCTGTGTGCGAGGCGGAGTACATTGCGGCATCGGATGCGGCGAAGGAAGCTGTGTGGCTGCGGAAGTTCATTGCTGAGCTCGGAGTTGCACCCTCCGCTGATGGACCAGTCCCACTATACTGTGATAGCACTAGGGCCATCGCTCAAGCTAAGGAACCAAAGGCACACCAGCGCACCAAGCACATTCTGCGCCGGTATCACCTTGTTCGTGAGATAGTAGAACGAGGTGACGTTGATCTTCAAAAGATTGACGGAAAGGATAACTTAGCCGACCCCTTCACTAAGGCCCTCAGTGTAAAGGAGTTTGACCATCATTACTTGAAGATGGGTATACGATACTGTACTGATTGGCTTTAGGTCAAGTGGGAGTTGTTGGAAATTGTGTCCTAAATCCAATCAATTGTTGATTGTAAATATATTTAAATCAATTATAAATAACATGGTATTTATTCATCACCAGAACATCTTCACAAACTCCGATATGATGAAGTCCTTAGGACTGCTTTGTGTAATGAAATATGATTTTGTCACACAAGTCCTTAAATGTTCATGACCGTATGATATACTATTAACAGGACAATAGTATTATCGGACGTAGGTCATTGTGTATCATATTTGTTGGTTGTCTTCCAAACCAAAGAGTATAGAGATACTAGTATGGTATACAGATGAATGGTAGTGTACGTTCACTGAACGTGACCAATTGACGGACTCTCTCTTGTTAAGAGTTGTTCCGAGTGGATATGGATATATGTATCATTAAGATCTGAGATTGCAATCGGTGGCTTGCAAGCAACTCACTGTACTTTGGTGCCGGACTATCTGGATTTCTAATCCAGCGACGAAAGGTTTCTGGGTCCAGTCAAGTACTTGTGGTAGTCAGTTGCAGATCAAGATGGGATTGACCTTCCTTAGAAATAAGGGTGAATGCCTTGTGTTTTCAATTTAGTACCCTGGCCAGAAAAAATCAAATCACTATCACTTGACTTATTGAATTGAAACATATTTCTGGATGGATCGTTTCAGGGTAGACAGACTCTGAACCCACCCTGGGCATTTTCTGGTCAAGAGGATGAATTATGCGGTAACCATAGTCCATAGGTTCTAGAATGTTGCTTTGCATCTATTCGGCCTATCCGGTCGTCGGATCCCATTGCTAGATGGTTACTTCGATTAGTGCAGGAAGTGTTCTTGTACTACCGGCTTAGGTTCGAACTTATGAGGTCACACGCTTAGAAGTTTCGAAATTGATCAAATGACTGATTGACGATTAAGAATCGTGTAGAGGTAAAATAGTCAATGTGATTGACTGATTGCCCTAAGCAATTGCTGCTTGGAGAAATTAATTGGTGATTGGATCACTGATTAGACTCAATTTGATTGAGTAATAGAGATTGAACTTGACCAAATTCAAATATGATTTGAAATTGGTAAAACCGTAATTGACACCAAAATTAGTTTGGTGAAAATATCTAATTTGCCACCAACCAAATCAGATTTGGCTTGAGTCAAATTGGATTAAAATCAATTATGATCCTAGTATGACTAGAACTTCCTTCCATATATGGGACCCACATACTGTATGTGGGACCCACGTCCTGCCTAGGTGGAACCCACATACGGTATGTCGGTCCCATGTCCTGCTTAGGTGGGACCCACATCTCGATTGCCCTCCAAGCCACCTCACCCCTTTGCATGCGTGACATGTGGCGGAGCAGGATACCTCTTTTGCTTGCATGCGTGACACGTGGCGGAGCAGGACACCTCTTTTGCTTGCATGTGTGACATGTGGCGGGCCTGGACACCTCACACTCCTCCTAATGTCATCCATCACCTCATCTGCCTCATGAGGTCATCCATGACATCACCCTCCAGGCCACCTCACCCCTTTGCATGCCTGACACGTGGCGGAACAGGACACCTCTTTTTCTTGCATGTGTGACATGTGTCCTGGTAGGACACCTCACAGGACACCTCATAGGGACACCTCACCTTCTTCTTGGCCTATAAATAGGCCACCCTTCTTCCTTCTTCTTTAGATCAAGAGCACCAGAGAAAGAGAGTGAGAAGAGAGAGTAGTTCTGAAGGTGAGAGCCCAAGAAGGAGTTCTTGAGCTGTGAAGGTCAATCTTCTTCCTTCTTCTTCCTTTCAGCCAACCTTCTGCCTCCCTGAGAGCTAGCACTCTCCGGAAAGCTGATCATTCCGGAGCTTCGCGTGGACAAGTCATCGAGGCCGGACGCTTGTGCGGCTGTGAAGCATCCTTGAAGGAACCTCCTTCTAAAGGTAAGAGATCTGATCTCTTTTATGGTTGAGATATGATCTCAATCTTCAAATCACAAGAAGTTGTGATTTATGCATATTTATTTGAATCACACAATCCTCGAGATCTGAGGGCTTTGTGATATTTGGTGTCAAAGCAAAGGATTAGTGGAGACTATCCGATTCCCGAGAACTCTCACGCGTGATCGTGTGACGAAGCGTGGCTCTCCATCCAGGGGCTCATATGATGAGTGCTTTGATAGGCATGCGCGGGTGTCACCCTATGTATTGGGACTGAGCCCGCGCCACATGTGATGTGTAATTGAAGACTGTCTTCGACTGATACCAGAGTTAAAATATCTAAAAATATCAAGCATGTTATGGGTTAAAATGTTTAACCCGTTCTTTCCGCATAAAAATTTTCTGAAATTCATGCTTAGCCCTCTGCACGCACACCATCACAATGATGTATGGATATTAGTTGACCCACCCGAAGGGATTAAACCCATAGGGTGTAAATGGATTTTCAAAAGGAAACGGGGTGCAGACGGAAAGATAGAAACCTATAAAGCCCGTCTGGTTGTCAAAGGATATCGTCAGCGTTATAGTATTGACTATGACGAGATGTTTTCTTCTATGGCAATGCTCAAATCCATTCGGATTATACTTGCGACAGCAGCACACTTAGATTATGAAATCTGACAAATGGATGTAAAGACCGTTTTTCTAAATGGAGATTTAGAAGAGGAGGTGTATATGATGCAACCTGAAGGTTTTATATCTACAGATGAGTCTAAGGTGTGCAAGCTTCAAAAATCCATTTATGGATTAAAGCAAGCTTCACGGAGTTGGAACATACGATTTGATAAGGTGATCAAATCGTATGGCTTCATTAAGAATGAAGAGGAACCTTGCATTTATAAATGGGCAAATGGTTCAGTTATTATATTTCTTGTTTTGTATGTGGATGACATTCTTCTAATCAGAAATGACATTCCTGCATTACAAGGAATAAAAGTTTGGTTATCATCTCAATTTGCCATGAAGAATTTGGGAGAAGCATCTTACATCCTAGGGATGAAGATTTATAGAGATAGATCTAGAAGATTGCTTGGATTATCCTAATCCACATACATTGATACTATACTGAAGAGGTTCAGTATGATTAATTCCAAGAAAGACTATCTTCCGATGGGCTATGGAATTAACCTCTCTAAGAGGGATTGTCCGACAATCCCTAAAGAAAGAGAGAGTACGGATAGAATTGCATATGCTTCGAATGTATGCCATGACATGTACTAGACCAGACGTGGCATACTCACTAGAAGTAGTGAGCAGATACCAGTCTGATCCAGGTAGCAACCACTGGAAGGTTGTAAAAACCATCCTTAAGTATTTAAGAAATACTAAAGACCAGTGGCTTGTCTACGGTGATTCTGACTTAAAACTTAAAGAATATACCGATTCAAGTTTTCAGTCAGATCAAGATGATAGCAAGAGCGTGTCGGGATATATCTTTACTCTTAAGGGTGGGGCCATCTACTGGAAGAGTTCCAAGCAACATACAGTGGCAGATTCTACATGTGAAGCAGAATACATCGCAGTATGTGATGCTGCCAAGGAAGCTGTATGGTTGCGGAAGTTCATCACTAAGCTTGGAGTGACACCCTCCATTGATGATCTAGTGCCTATATTTTGTAACAACACTGGAGCCATAGCTCAAGCAAGAGAACCCAAAGCACATCAGCGGACCAAGCATATTCTACGTCGCTACCACCTGGTTAGAGAGATCGTCGAACGAGGTGATATTGATCTTCAGAAGATTGACACAAAAAAAAATATGGCTGACCCATTTACCAAAGTCCTCGGCATTAAAGAGTTCAACGAACACAAGTCGAAGATAGGTATTAAATACTGTGCCGATTGGCTTTAGGCTAAGTGGGAGTTGTTAGCAATTATATCCTAAGAGTCAATCGTCAGTGCGCTGATGATTAAATTTTGTAAATGAATTGACAAATTAATAAAATGTTATTTGGCATTGTTCATCATTTCATTGTACATCTTCAAATGAAATCTTATATGATGAAGTCCATAGGATTTGTTTTATGATAAAGGAGGATTTATCTTCAAGTCCTTAAAAATGTTCGCGAACAAATGATATGATGTTACTAGGACGACAGCATTATCGAGATTAGGTCGTTGTGTGACATATACGTTGGTTGTCCTCTTAACCAAGGAGTGTGGAGACACTGATATGTCATATAGGTGAAGTATAGGAGTACATTTCACTGAACGTGACCAATTCCGGAATGCTCTACTGTCAAGAAATGTTTCGAGTGGATATGGGTATAAGTTTGGCCCTCTGATCTGAGACCGCAACCTATGACTAGCAAGCAACTCAATGTACTTTGGTACCGGACTACCTGAATTTCTAATTCAGTGACGGAAGGTCACTGGGTATAGTCAAGTACTTGCGTAGTTAGTTGTGAGTCAAGATGGAATTGACCCCTTCTGAAAACATGAGATAATGCCTTGTATTCAATTTAGCAAAACCTTGGCCAGGGTAATTCTTGTGAGAAGTTACAGAATTTCTAAAGTTGAATCACATCATGGATGCACTTATTACAGAGTTGACAGAACTCTGAAGTCATCCTAGCATTTAGGAGTCATAGGGATAAATTATACGGTAACCATAGTCCAAAGGTTCTTGAATGTTGCTTTGCGATCATTCGGCCTATCCGGATGTCGGGTACCATTGCTAGATGGTATTTCGATTAGTACAAGAAGTTGTTCTTGTGCTAACGGCTTAGGTTCGAACCTATGAGGTCACATGCATAGAAGTTTCTAGGTTGATCAAATGGCTGATTAATGATTAAGAATCATTCAGGGATAATTTGGTTAATACGATTGACAAATTATCCTAAGCAAAAGTTGTATTAAAATAATTATTGAATTATTGGAGAGTTAATTAGTAATTGGATTACTAATAAATTCAATTTGATTGAATTATTGGACTTTAATTAAGCCAAATTGAATTAGATTCAATTTGGGCTAAATTAGGGTTTGACTTAATTCGATCGGGTTCGACCCGAGCCGATTGGGCATAACCTAATTGATCGGACTTGACCCAATTGGATTGGAATTGACTCTAGTCAATTAAGAGTCATTATTATGAAGAATCAAGTGGAATTAATTGCAATTGGATTGCAATTGGGCTGATTTAATGAGTCAAATCAAATTGGGTTCGACCCAAATTAATTTGAGTTCATGATTGGGTCAATTTGATTAAACCCAGGTTTGTGCGGATTTTAAAGACCACATGTCGTCGTAGGATGAATATGACTTAAGTCATGTTCACACTATGCGGACTTTAAAGTCCACATAGTGTGAACATGACTTAAGTCAATTAATTGCAATTGGATTGCAATTGGGCTGATTTAATAAGCCAAATCAAATTGGGCTCGACCCAAATTAATTTATGTTCATGATTAGGTCAATTTGATTAAACCCATGTTTGTACGGATTTTAAAGACCACATGGCGTCATAGGATGCATGCTCCCAAATCAATTAATTCTCCTAATGAGATTAGGAATCCTAATGTGATTAGAAAATTAATCAATTGATTAAGTGGACACATGTCATGCATCTATGAGCAAAAGGATTGGACACTTGGCATTAATCCAAGGGTGGGTTATAGTCCCATACTCCTAATAAGATTAGGAGAAGCCCTAAACCCAATCTATAAAAGGATAGCAAGAGAGATATTATGAATTAATTCTCTCCTCTTCCTCTCCACGCTAAGGGTTTAGTGATTATAATTTTTTTTAAGAACTTAGAGTTCTGAAAAATTTAGAAAAGGGTCACTTCATTACTTCTCCTCTTCTCCTTCTTCATCTTCTTCCTTCATCTCATAAGATCAATCAAAAGTTGATTGATTTTAGGAAGAACAAAATCAGTCACAGCAGGGTTCTGCGCAAGCTAGCACTTCCGCGGGATCAGATCAACCCGGAGCTTCGCGTGGATCATCCATAGAGGTCAGACACGTGTGTGGCTACGAGGCTTGACTTTCAGATCTTCAAATCCAACCTCTTCATCATAAGGTATGAGATTTATTTTATCTTAGTTAGGTTTAGAACTTAACAAGGATTGCTGATTTTCTAATTCTATGATTAATCATGCTTATAGTTATTTTTACATAAATAGTTTAAACGTTTCTGTAATTTATTTTTGAGATATGATCTCCCTTGCATGCTTGGAATTAAAGAGTTTAATTCTATCTTTCCACTGCATTTTTTTGAAAATTTTTAAAATTACATGCATGCAAAAACCGGCTTTTTCCTTTCATCCACTCGTCAGTGACTTACTTAATGCTGCAGTTGTATGACTGGTCCTTTGATCTGCGATGCCTCGGCTATTCACAGTGAGGTTGCTGTAGTTTGACGAGCACATAAACATGGGCCCTATCCATTTGGGTCCTTGTGATGCAGACTGCAGTAGGTTCATTGTAGGAGTAGGAGTACATCTAGATGGAATCTATCGATCTTGATAGATTAGGAGAGATCCTATGTGATTTGTGAGACTGAGTTCGTAAATCCTTGGCTAAGGTAGTTTTTAGAAAAAGAGTTTTCCAATCTCGAACTGGAGTCGAATAAATTTTACATATGACAGATGATGGGGTTTGATGAGTTATCCATGACCTCCATCCTGTCAGGATCCACGATAGAGGGATTGTATCATACGCTAACTGCACCTAGAGGTTCATCTATTCTATTCTACTGGGTTGCCACTACATGCTGCTACGTGTCACTGGTGGATTGTGAGACTCAGAAGCATTCACTTGATGATCAGTGAATCCGAATGAGAAGAGTTGGAATTGTTCCAACCCATTGAAAGAAGTTTCAATGATATTGTGATAGGGATCATAATATATCTCACTACCAGACAGAATAGAACCTATGGGGTCGCACACAATAGAGGATCTGATTGATCTAATGGTTGGATTGTGATTTCGAATCACAATAGTTTGTAATTGTCAATTTGATTGATAATTAATTTAATCCACTAAGAGTTAGTGAGTTGAAGAAGGAATTAATTATAATTGGATTGCAATTTAATTGAATCAATTGGACTTAATTAATTGGGCTCAATCTTATATGATAAGGTTCAAGAGTCCTACTTGGAGTAGGACACCTCTAAAGTTCTAATTGGATTAGGACTAAAATTGTATGAGTCCTAATTGGATTAGGACTCCTAGAGTCCTAATTAATTATTGATCTAATAGATGAAGATGACTCCTAATTAGATTAGGATTGAAGAGTTCAATTGAGTCATGATCCAATTGGGTCCTAATTAGATTAGAACTAATATGGATAAGGATTGGATTCACCTAATCCTCTTTAGAGGAGGATTTCAGCATCCAATCAAAGGAGTCCCCACGCCCCACTTGATTTGATCAAGTGGGGCGTGCTCCCGAGATCCACATCTCGGATGGCCGGGACGTGCGTCCCGAATGGTTGGGACTCGCGTCCCAGGTGTCCGGGACGCGAGACCCGGCTGGGGCATGGCTCCTCCTAATTTTAAGGAGGAGGCCACGCCTAGGGCATCAAGATGAAAAAGAATAAAAAAGGGGCCAGCCCCCTTGGAAAAAAGACTCTTCTTTTCATCATGGCGGCCATCTCTCCCTCTCTTCCTTCTTCCATCCGCAAAGGCAAAGGAAAAGGGCAGCGAGCATGGTTCTCCTTATTCTTCCTATTCTTCATCAGCCACATGGAAGAAAACATAGAGAGGTAGGTGTTCCTCTCTTCCCTCCTTATTCTTCCATGGTAAAGAAAAGGAGAAGGCGTTTCTCCTTCTCCTTCTTCCTTCTCTTGGAAGCAATCAAGAGTTGATTGCTTGGAGGAGTTCCAACCATCAAAGAGGGATCTCTGCAAGGGAGCTAGCACCCCGGTGAGATCATGACCTTGATCGATCCAGATCTTCGTGTGGATACCCGTAGAGGCCGAACGCTTATGCAGCTTCAAATGAACCCAATTTCCATGGTCATCAGATAGCGGTGAAGATCTACCCGCTCAAAGATAAAGATTTAATCTTTACAATTATTTTTGTAGATCTGAAAATTAATCAAATAATTAATTTTAATCTATCCTTTAGATTTATAATCTTTTGAGTTAGAGAACTCCGAATTTTTGAAATCTATGTTCCTAGGGACGTTCATGAGATGAACGACCCCGCGCGTGTTTTTCCGCTGCGATCGTCGCAACGCATGCGGGGGTAACCCGATAGTGGTATCAGAGCCGTGTTTATGGAATTTAGATTAAAATTGATAGGCTTGATTAGGATTTAATTTAGATCTGAAAAATTTATATGCTTGCTGAAATTTCTGCGTGCTGAAATTTCAGATTTCAGCATGCAGATTTTTGTTTAGAAAATCTAGATCTTGCATGTTTAATTTTAATTGCAATGAAATTGCAATAATTAAAATCATATCTTGCATGATCAGAATTTCAGTTGATGGTATATTTAATTAAAATTTCCAGATCTGAAATTACATAAGAAGTATGTGATAAGATTCAATCAAAGATTCATGATCATAAAAGATAAATTTCTATTTATGCCTAGGCTTAAAAAGAAATTGATATTTGCATGATATGCATAAGATATGATCAAATCATAGAATCATGTTTATTAACGGACAATTTTGTTTAGGATTGTGCTTAAAAAGAAAATTAATATATGCGTGAGATGTATATATATGTTAAGCAATGTTTACATGGGATGTAAATAAAACCCAAATAGGTTAGGTCATTTACATAAGATGTAAACCTAAACTAATATGTCATTTACATGAGATGTAAACACATAACATATGAAAGAGTTTCATGTTCACATAAGATATAAACCTAAACAAATATGTCATTTACATAAGATGTAAATGCATAACATAAGAAAGGAGTTTCATATTTACATAAGATGTAAACCCTAATCGAAACCTAAATCGATTAAAACCTCCTCAATCAGTCGAGAGTGAATGATATATTGAGCTAGCCATATTTGATTAATTGTTCTAATTGGTGTCTAGGAAAACATTAAAGGTGGTTACTTAATTATGACCTTACTCTCTGAGTTAGGAGAGCCTCCCACCTGCTTACCTGATTAATTGATCGATTATCACCTATGAAGAGCTCAAAGTTGGAATCACTAAGACTAGATTACCTAATATCAAGTCTAGAGGTCTTCCACCATAGTAGAGCTGCTAAGGTCTTTCCGGCGTTGATTTTGTTAGAAGTATGCCCTAGAAGCCAACGTGGCTGATGCATATTTGTAATCTGGGGCATAAATTTGTAATTTGACTCTTATTAATAAATAAGATTGGACAATTTGTTTTTCATTCATGTTTTATATGTGTCCATGAATCGTCCAAGAAATTAATAGATGATGACACATATTCTTAAAGGAGTTGAGAATTTGAGGCATGTGTCATTAGGGATTAATTTCTAAATGCTCCTGATCGATGGATCCATCACGAGGAACGGTGATCGATCCGCTGAGATTAGTACACAGATCACTTAGTCAGATGGACGAGTCTCGAGTCCATGGTGTAGAGACACTAGAGTGATTATGCAAGTACTTGTTAGAGAACAAAGTACTGAGCATGACCAAAGATAGTAGTCACATGGATGTCTATCCACTCGTCAGTGACTACTTATGCTGCAGTTGTATGACTGGTCCTTTGACCTGTGATGCCTCAGCTATTCACTATGAGGTTGGTGGAGTTTGACGAGCATGTGAACTTAGGCCCTAGCCATTCGGGTCCTTGTAGTGCGGATTGGCTACAGTAGGTTTATTTTGGAATAGGGTTGCATCTAGATGGGATCTATCGATCTTAATAGATTAGGAGTGATCCTATGTGATTTATGAGACTGAGTTCGATAAATTCTTGGCCAGATATTTTGGAAAAAGAGTTTTATATATCTCAAACTGGAAGTCGTATAAATTTGACATATGACGGACGATGGGGTTTGACGAGATATCTATAACCTCCATCACATCGGATTTCATGATAGAGAGACTGTATCATACGCTAACTGCACCTAGAGGTTCAGACATTCCATTCTGCTGGGTTGCCACCATATACTGCTAGGTATCACTAGTGGATTGTGAGACTCGAAGGCATTTACTTGGTGAACAGTGAACCCTGAGAGTAGAACTGAAATCATTTCAGTCCACTGAAAGAAGTTTCAATGATATTGAGATGGAGATCTTAATATGTCTCACTACCAGTCAGAATAGAACCTACGGGGTCACACACATAGAGAATTTAATTAGTCAGACTATCATAATTATGATTTGGAATCACAATAGAAATCAATCATCGATATGATTGGTGATTGAATTAACCCACTAAGTGTTAGTAAGTTAATGAAAGAAGAATTAAGTGGAATTGATTGCAATTGGATTGCAATTGGGCTGATTTAATGAGCCAAATCAAATTGGGTTCGGCCCAAATTGATTTGGGTTCATGATTGGGTCAATTTGATTAAACCAAGATTTATGCGGATTTTAAAGACCATATATCATCGTAGGATGAATATGACTTAAGTCATGTTCACACTATGCGAACTTTAAAGTCCACATGGCGTCGTAGGATACATGCTCTCTGATGAGAGCACAAAAGTGCGATCTAAGTACCAATTAACTTAGCCTAATGCTAGCAAAATAATGATAAATACTAGGTGTTAACATTTGCATGATTAATATTTTATCTTTAGCACTTATTATAATTTTTATCATTATTCTGTATAAATTCATCTAAAAAGGATGCATCTTCCCAACTGCAGAACAGAGTCCATGACTCTTCTTCTGCGCACCCGAGCGACTTTCCAAATTTCGTGATGCAACTCAAGCTTCCAGCCATCTGCAGTCAATTGACTTTGTGATTCCAAATCAGCATCATCCCAAGCGCCAGCATCAGTTGTTTTTTCATCTGCACCGTCCACGTCTGCCTCTTCCAAGCTTCAATCCCGCATCCATCCGCTTCTCCTGCACCATCACAGCATCTGTGAAGCGTGCCAAGCCGTCCACGATCATCCCCATTCCATGCGCCTCCCATGCTTCAGCCCGTGATCACCCCCCAACATCAGCGATCTTCCGGAGTCTCAGATCCACGGCGTCCGAGCATCTTCTCCTACGAGCAATCTTCAGTGATCATCCAGCGATCATCTCCTAGCCGTCCGCCTCCTCCATCACGTCCGTTCTCGGCGACGGATCCGGCTGTAATCAGCTCCCGCAGGTCCCGCATCCACTTTCCTCCTTCGCTCCAACGTGATTTGCTTGGAAGATTATTCAATATTTAGGGAGGTTTTCATTGTATAAAAAGGGGAAACGGTGGCTCATTTTGGGGGGAAGAAGAGGAAGAATAGAGGAGCGGCCGGCCTCTTCGATTCAAACAAAAACAAGGGCTGTGGTTGAAAGAAACAAAAAAAAAGGGGAGAAGGAAGAAACAGGGGATGCCCTGTTCTTCCGAAAAGAATAGAATAAGAGAGGGAAAGGCTAATATTTTAATGGAGGGTTGATTTCTTAGGTGAAGGATGATGAAGGAACCTTTGATGTATTGCTTTCTTTGAAGTAAATTCTGAACCTTCACTCTTATAGATTTATATTTTCAATGTATTATGGATTCTTGCATAATTATTTTGTAGATAGTTCTTTAATGGTTTATGTTGATTGACATATGGACCGCTTTAGTATTTGATTTGTCGTTGATATAATAGGCACGATGAATGCTTAGAAATAGAGTTCATATGTCCATAAAATATATCCCATGTTTTGATCTATTCTGCTTTTACATCTTTAATCAAGAACCGAAGAATTTATTTCTTGAATGCAATATTATCAAGGGAGATTCCAGATCCCTACACCATCTTAATCTATCCAAACTTCGATTCTCTATTTACTGGTTTATTTTCTATTTGCAAAACATCATCTTAATCCACAAGTTTATTGAATTAATTAATCTAAAATTACGCTAATAATCCATATTTCGTTCCCTGAGGAATCGACCTCGGACTCCCGAGTTTTACTGCTTGTGCGATTCTCCTGCACTTGGGAGAGCATTTTTGCGAGCGCACCACTTCCAAATCAATTAATTCTCCTAATGAGATTAGGAATCCTAATGTGATTAGAAAATTAATCAATTGATTAAGTAGACACATGTCATGCATCTATGAGCACAAGGATTGGACACTTGGCATTAATCCAAGGATGGGTTATAGTCCCATACTCCTAATAAGATTAGGAGAGGCCCTAAACCCAATCTATAAAAGGGTAGCAAGGAAAACATTATGATTAAATTCTCTCCTCTTCCTCTCCACGCCTCCTCTTCTTTCTTCCTCCTTCTCCACGGCAGCAAGGGGTCTTCATCCTCCTCTTCTTCCATGGTAGCAAAGCAAGGAAGATCCACGTGCAAGGTTCCTCCTTCCTCTTCCTCCATCGCGAGCAAAGTTGAAGAAGAAAGGTTCTTCATCAAAGAGGTAAGTTGCGGATTCTTATTCCAACTTATGATAGTGATGAGAGGTCTTTGCAAGGAGCTAGCACTCCGGTAAGACCCATTCTCAGATGATTAGATCCTCGTGTGGATACCTGTAGAGGCCGGACAATTATGCGGCTCAAACAGGAACCTAGAATAGATCATCAGGCTGCGGTGTTCTACACCTGCAAAATTTTTGAAGATGAGATCTTCATATCTAATAACTTATGATTTTGTTTCAGTTTTATAAATTTTAATCAACCCTCCTCAGATCCTAATCTTCTCTTCCTAATGAGTTCAAAGATCTTCTGGATTTGGATCCAGAAAAATTTTTGAATTCTACGATCCGAGGCACGTTCATACGATGAACAACGTTCCGTTTGAATTTCGCTGCGAACGTCGCATCGAACGGGGCGTAACTCAGCAGATTTATCTCGGCTGGATACAGTGGGCAAGTTGCATCGGGGGACTGGACCTCTCTATTGACATGAGATGTAGTGGGAGTAAAGATAGGGTTGGGCTCCAATAACTGTTAAGTGAGGACCCAATGACGGCTTTGTTTCTGCGGAATATATGGTGGGTCTGACTTAACCAAAGAACGGGGCCAATAACTATTAGGTGAGGTCCTTATGACTTGGAGACCAAGTTGGCTACAACTTGCTTGAGAAACATTGTATAAGGAGTTGTACACTCATCGTTTATATGTCACCAATAACTATTAGGTGAGGTGACATGTAAATTGGTGGGACCGTAGCACCCCACTTGAAACCTAGAGTCGCAGGTTTTCATTTCTCTACCGGAAGAGTGTAAGAGATTCGAGAAAATAGTGGGAGGTG
Organism: Phoenix dactylifera; assembly: GCF_009389715.1. Taxonomy (NCBI): domain Eukaryota; kingdom Viridiplantae; phylum Streptophyta; class Magnoliopsida; order Arecales; family Arecaceae; genus Phoenix; species Phoenix dactylifera. Next base: position 13,307 of record NW_024069062.1, on the reverse strand, counting down.
ACACGAACGAAGGGATTACAAAGCGAATCCCAACAACGTGCGGCTCGGTCTATCGAAGATAACCAATCAGCCTTGCTGGCGTGGGTACCTAGTCTCTATGACTTAGGTCACGCCTAACAACAATAATGCAGCGAAACACAACACCAGAAAATACCACGAAGGAGAAGAAGAAATATAGGGGAAGAGAACTTTATTGAATAACCACTCAACTGATTACAATAAGCTCTCTTGGCCTCTCCAGCTCTACCGGATACCAATCCCTCCCCTTTGAGGGTCCTCTTATAGAGGAGCAACCTCCAGTTACAAGTCCCTCACGAACTCAACTTCCCATGCACAAGATAAGGATGAATTCTAGATAAGATAGGAAAACCCCCATTCCTGCAGGATTCTGCGCAATCAGATAAAACTGCCAAGTTCATGCCTCAAACGAACTCGGATTATCATGAAACTAGATTCGTTGGATTCAGGACGAAAAATGCTTCCAGATGGCACCTTTTCTACTTTGAACGGACTTCTGTAGAGTTTCCGAAATGCCCCTCAAAGTAAAAACGCGTGGAAACGGCGTTACAGCCACGTCCTCTAACCATACACGTTTTCAGTTATAAAAACGTGTTAAAACATGTCCCTTGCCTTCTGGAGACTTATGCCACGTTCCTCCATCAGTGGCACACATTTCCATGCATCCCAATTTTCCGGATTTAGTCCATGCTTCGAGATAAGCCCACAACGCTGAATCAGTCTCGTTGCAGCAGCTTTTCTCCTAATGATGAACCAACATGTATTCTCAACAATACACGCCTTGGAGCACGTCCCACGGCCCCATGCTCTTGGGTATTCCACCTACATCTTGCACACGTTTCCCTAGGTGATCCTAGGGCCCAGATTTGGTCTCTAAGTTGCCCAAATCTCTAGAGAGCACCGTCAGACCTCGAACCCGTCCAGCGACCTGATCTGGTTTATACCTTGATCCGCGTCCGGTCCAGCCCGGATTCGAGGAGCCGTGACACCCTCCCCCACCTAAGCCGAAGTCGCCCCTGACGAGGCTAGGCGGTACTCGTTGATGATGTCTTCGAACTGCCATAGTTCGTCACCATATTCCCAGCTTGCTTCTGAATCTGATAATCCTTTCCATCGGACTAAGTATTGCACACGGTTACCCTTTTTCCTGTCCGCCTTGATTTCAGAAACCTTCTTGGTGTAATGAACTCGTACGGCCACTGGAGCTCGCCCGCTTCGAGCCCGGGAAGGGTCAGTTGTGTCCTCTTTGAATGGTTTCAACAAGGACACGTGGAACACCGGGTGCACTTTCAGCTTGGAAGGCAGCGACAATCGGTATGCTGTCTCTCCAATTCGATGTGTGATGATGAAGGGACCTTCATACCTCCTCACAAGTGCTTTGTGGTAGCCCGACTTCAATTTCATGTGATGATAAAGCTTCACCAATACCCGATCACCAACCTGAAATTCAGCTGCCCGCCGCTTTATGTCAGCCCACTTCTTCATCCGTTTGGTCGCCTTCCACAAGGAGACCTGAACCAAATCTGTATCCTCCTTCAGATCCCTCACGAACCTGTAGGCGGTCGGACTACGTCCCATGTAGTCCGCTGCGATACTTCCCGGAGTGTCTGGTTGCAGCCCTGTAATCACCTCGAATGGTGATTTACCTGTCGACTCCGATCGCTGTAAGTTGTAGCTGAATTGGGCTTGGTCCAAGAGTCGCACCCAATTCCGCTGGTTGGCACTCACATAGTGCCTCAAATACATCTCCAATAATGCATTGGTTCGCTCTATTTGGCCATCGGTCTGAGGGGGGAAGGCCGTGGACATCTTCAGCTCCGTTCCGAGTATCCGAAATAACTCCGTCCAGAACCTCCCCGTGAAGCGAGATCACGATCAGAAACGATACTCCGCGGTATCCCCCAATATTTCACCACATATGTAAAGAACAACCGCGCCACGTCCTCTGCATGGCAAGTAGTAGGTGCTGCAATGAAGACTCCGTACTTCGAGAAGCGATCCACCACTACCATGATAGAGCTGTTCCCATCCGCCAGAGGTAGTCCTATGATGAAGTCCATGGAGACACTCTCCCACGGACGCTCTGGTATAGGTAATGGCTCCAACAACCCCGCAGGCCGTCGATGTTCAATCTTGTCTTGTTGGCATAGTAGACAAGTGCGAACATACTCCTCGATGTCATCCCGCATCTTCGGCCAATAGTAGTTATGTTCTATGAGAGCTTGGGTCCGATGCACCCCCTGGTGTCCCGCCCACATAGAATCATGGTGTTCTCGCAACACCTCGCGCCTCAGCCCTCCACCTGAAGGCACATAGACACGTCGCCCTCGTGTCAAAATCAGCCCTCCTTCGGTCCAGAAACGGCGCGCCTTGCCGTCTTTGATGAGTTCACCCATGGAAGTGGCCCATTGATCCTTCTCCATCTCGGTCTTGACCCTCTCCATTAGGTTACTTGCTGGTCCGGAAAAGGAAGAGACTGCAGCCAGCTGTGCCTTTCTACTCAAAGCATCAGGGACTGAATTTGTTCGGCCCGGCTTGTACTCGATGTCGAAATCAAATTCAGCCAGAAACTGCTGCCATCTCGCCTGCTTGGGGGTGAGTTTTGCTTGGGTCTGAAAGTAGCTTGTGGCCACGTTATCCGTGCGCACCACAAACTTAGATCCGAGGAGGTAATAACGCCAGGTTCGAAGACAGTGCACAATTGCAGTCATCTCCTTTTCGTGAACCGTATACCTGCGCTCGGTGTTGTTCAACTTCCGACTCTCGTAGGCCACTGGGTGCCCTACCTGCATGAGCACCCCTCCAATGGCAAAATCTGATGCGTCGGTGTGGACTTCAAAAGAAATAGAAAAGTCCGGTAGCAGGAGGACCGGCTCCGCCGTGACCGCCTGCTTGAGACGATCAAATGCCTCCTGACATTGGTTTGACCACCGCCATGGTCGATCCTTCTTTAACAAATCCGTCAGTGGGGCGCATAACTTCGAATATCCGGTGATGAACCTCCTATAGTAATTTGCCAAGCCAAGAAAAGAGCGTAAGTGTGTAACACGTGTAGGTACCTCCCACTCGGCTATGGCTGAAATTTTTGAAGGATCCATCATGAGCCTTCCGTCCCCAATGATGTGCCCGAGGAACGGCACCCTCTGCTGCGCAAACACACACTTCTCCTTCTTCACAAAGAGTTGGTGCTACCGTAGGGTAGAGAAGACTTGCCTCAGGTGTGCCACATGCTCATCCAATGTCCGGCTGTATACAACAATGTCATCCAAGTATACTACCACGAATTTATCGATGAAGTCGTGGAGTACACGCTGCATCAAAGCACAGAAAGTTACTGGTGCATTGGTGAGGCCGAAAGGCATGACAAGGTACTCGAAGCTCCCGTACCTTGTCACACATGCAGTCTTCTCAATGTCCTTCTCCGCCACGCGAACCTGATAGTACCCGCTGCGAAGATCCAACTTGGAGATCCATCGTGCCTTGCCAAGTTGATCGAACAAATCATCAATCCGAGGAATGGGGTACTTGTTCTTCACCGTGAGCTTGTTGAGGGCCCTGTAGTCGATGCAGAGTCTCAACGAACCATCGTGCTTCTTCTGAAAAAGTACCGGTGCTCCATACGGACTCTTCGAAGGTCGAATGAACCCGCTGTCCACCAACTCCGTTAGCTGCCTCCTCAGCTCCTGGAGTTCAGGTGGGGCCATCCTATATGGTGCTTGAGCTGGTGGACGTGCTCCATGCACCAAATCAATCCGATGATCGATTTCTCTTTCTGGCGGCAATTGCTTGGGTAACTCGGGGGGCATCACATCCCCGAATTCAGTGAGAACACCCTCGATGGGCGCTGGAATCTCCTCTCCTTCCAGTAGTTCTTCCTCCTGAAGGGACGCAATATATGTTGGAAGTCCCCTTCTCAGCCCCTTAGCAAGTTGCATCGCCGATAGGACTCGCTGTGGAGTCCCTTTAACTCGCTTCCCTGGAACTACGCAAGCTCCACTCGGATTCAGGACCACCACCACATCTGAATCCGGCTTTATCATGGCTTGTAGCTGGGTAAGCAAAGACATGCCGATGACCACCTCGTAGTCGTCGATCGGGGCGACCACCGCTGTCACCCGTCCGGTCCATGCGCCGAATTGGATCTCAACATCCTTCGACGTTCCACTGGTAGCCACTTCTGTGGAGTTGACCGCCTTGAACGTGTGTTCATCATGTTCAATCTTCAGATTTAACCTCTTTGCCGTAGCTAGGTCCACGAAGAAGTCAGTGGCACCCGTATCAATGAGTGCCTGGAAGATGTGACCACCAATGCAGATAGGTGCATAGAGCAGACCTCGTGGCCCCTTGGCCTTCAGGGCATTGAGACTGAGTGAGCCCATCCTTTGGTCGGTCTCTTGCTTCTCCTCCACCGCCATAGATGCTATCTTGCCCCTCAATGGACAGTCCTTCACCTTGTGCGGTCCATTGCAAATATAGCATGAGATGGTGCTGGTACCTTGCGCCACCCCTTTGCTCTTCGCTTGGGAAGCCCCTCCACTCGAGGAGCTCGGATTCGAGCCCTTTGTACCTCCTTTGTGACCTGATTTCGCTCCCCCACCTTTGCCCTGTTTCGATGCTTGGGCTTTGGGAGCTGTGGGTTGAGTCTTGAACTCGATGAGAGCCTCCGCTTGAGCTATCGCCTCGTTCAAACTCTGGACTCCTCTTCGCTGCAACTCCATCTTTGCCCACGATTTGAGCCCGTCAAGAAAAGTGAAGAGAGAGTCCTCGTTGCTGAGGTCTGGTACCTCCAACAACAATTCGCTGAACTCTCGCACATACTCACGCACATCGCCCTTTTGCGTAAGTCGCCGTAGTCGTGCTCGAGCATCATCCTTAACGAATGCGGGGAAGAATTGCTTTCGAAGTTCAGTTTGGAACTGTACCCAAGTGGTGATTGGAACAGCCCCTCGCTTCACATCGTCGGCCCGACGTCGCCACCAAAGCATCGCCACGTCCCTCAAGAACATGGCCGCCGTGCTCACCATCATGGCTTCCTCCCTCACGCCGGTAACCTGCAAGTGTTGCTCCACGGTGAAAAGAAAGTTATCCACCTCCTTCGCGGACCGTCGTCCGCAGAACTCTTGTGGCTTGGGAACATCAAGCTTGTGCAGGGGGCGCGTAGCCTCTCTTGCGACCTCCATTGTCAATGGAGAAGAGGATACGCCTGTGGTGGTACTCTCCTTTAAAAGGTCAACCACCTGATTTTGGAGAGCCTTCACCATGATCTCCAACTCCTCGTTACGCCGCAGCACTTCCTTATAGCGCCGCTCCATATCGAAGGAAATCTGGTTCAGCTGAGCGGCGATTTTACCTCGGAGGGTTGCGTCCCCACCCTCAAGGTCCTCCATCCGTCCTTCAACCTCAGCTATTTGGGCCTCGCACCTCCGTAATCGATTGTCGGCGGAGATAACCGGAGATGCAATACGTAACCCATACAGAGATTCATCAACTGGATGCGCTCCACCCATCGTCGTGCCTCCTCCTGAGGCTGGATTGGGATCCATGGTCGAGGATGATGCGTCCGCCATTCCCACCATGGAAGTTACCGTAGAGGTCGTCTCCTTCATTTCTGGTATGGCTCTGATACCAAGTGACACAAACGAAGGGATTACAAAGCGAATCCCAACAACGTGCGGCTCGGTCTATCGAAGATAATCGATCAGCCTTCCTGGCGTGGGTACCTAGTCTCTATGACTTAGGTCACGCCTAACAACAATAATGCAGCGAAACACAACACCAGAAAATATCACGAAGGAGAAAAAGAAATATAGGGGAAGAGAACTTTATTGAATAACCACTCAACTGATTACAATAAGCTCTCTTGGCCTCTCCAGCTCTACCGGATACCAATCACTCCCCTTTGAGGGTCCTCTTATAGAGGAGCAACCTCCAGTTACAAGTCCCTCACGAACTCAACTTCCCATGCACAAGATAAGGATGAATTCTAGATAAGATAGGAAAACCCCCATTCCCGCAGGATTCTGCGCAATCAGATTAAACCGCCAAGTTCATGCCTCAAACGAACTCGGATTACCATGAAACTAGATTCGTTGGATTCAGGACGAAAAATGCTTCTAGATGGCACCTTTTCCACTTTGAACGGACTTCTGTAGAGTTTCCGAAATGCCCCTCAAAGTAAAAATGCGTGGAAACAGCGTTACAGCCACGTCCTCTAACCATACACGTTTTCAGTTATAAAAACGTGTTAAAACGTGTCCCTTGCCTTCTGGAGACTTATGCCACGTTCCTCCATCAGTGGCACACATTTCCATGCATCCCAATTTTCCGGATTTAGTCCATGCTTCGAGATAAGCCCACAACGCTGAATCAGTCTCGTTGCAGCAGCTTTTCTCCTAATGATGAACCAACATGTATTCTCAACAATACACGCCTTGGAGCACGTCCCACGGCCCCATGCTCTTGAGTATTCCACCTACATCTTGCACACGTTTCCCTAGGTGATCCTAGGGCCCAGATTTGGTCTCCAAGTTGCCCAAATCTCTAGAGAGCACCGTCAGACCTCGAACCCGTCCAGCGACCTGATCTGGTTTATACCTTGATCCGCGTCCGGTCCAGCCCTGATTCGAGGAGCCGTGACAGAGGTGTCTGTTTTAAATGTCCCTAAAACAAATAGAGTTCAAGTACAAATTTTAACTAGAATTTTTACTCTCTGAGGATTACAAAGTTAGCTTCCAAACTCTTAACTCATATCCTAGAGAACAACCGTTTGACCAAACTCAATTATAAAGACTGGCTCAGCAATTTCAAAATAGTTTTGAATTGTGAGAAATTAGGGTATATGGTAGACCATGACATCCCCGTGTTACCAGTTCGTCCGATCACTGATCAGCGTAAGATGCATGACAAGTGGACGAACGATGACAATAAAGTTAAGTGCTACATAATGGCATGAGAACATGAAGACTGCTAGGGACATATTGAATCACCTGCAAGAGTTGCAGGATGAACAAAGTCGCGCAGCATGGTTTGAAGTGTCCAAAAGGCTCTTCAAGGCCAAGATATGCGAAGGGCAGTCCGTCCATGATCATGGATTGACCATGATAAAGGACTTAGAGGAGCTTGAGAAGCTCAGCATGACCATGCATGAGAAATTGCAAACGGATTTGATCCCGCAATCCCTTCCAGCTTCATATGAACAGTTTATAGTAAACTATTATATGAACAAGACTGTATGCACCAAAACAGAATTGTTAAATAAATTGGTAACTACCTTAGGGATCTTGAAGAATTCAAGGAGCATAGTTCTCGCTGTCGAGTTGGCTTCTACTTTCAAGAGAGAGTCTACCTGGAAGAAGAAGAAGCCTACGAAGAAGCGGAAGACCAAGAAAAGGCCAGGTAAGAAAGTTCAAGAAAAAGGCTGATTGCAAGGGAAAGTGTTTCCATTGCATTATGTACGGCCATTAGAAGAGGAATTGTCCTACATACATGGAAAGCATAAAAAGCATGAAAGGGCGACACACCTTAAGAAGGTATGTCAAATATGCTCAGGATACTTAGGAACTGTTACTTGCTGTTAGCAGAAATTTGATTTCTGTATCTTGTTTAGCACAGGAAGATTTGTATAAGACTGCTGTTCCATTTATTTGAGAAATAAATTGATTCCACCTGATTTTATAATTGACAGTCTCTATCACTTACATTTGGATGTATCTGTGAAATTATCTGAGCAAATAGTGAGTACCATAGGATCTAAAAGATCTTGAGATGAGATAAATCTAAACTATTTGTGGCACCTCAGGCTTGGCCATTTAGGAGAAGACAGAATAAACAAATTGGAGAAACATGGGCTTTTGGCTCATTGATTTCCGAGTCATATCCAATTTGTAAACCTGCCTTCAAAAAAAGATAGCCAAATTACCCTTTGTAGGACATTGGGAGAGGTCCACTGAAATACTTACCCTAGTACACACTGACGTGTGTGGCCTATTTGATGTGCAGGCTAGGGGTCATAATTTTTACTTCATTTACCGATGATTACTCACGGTATGGATATGTGTATGAGACACAAATCTGAAGCTTTTGAAAAGTTCAAAGAGTTCAGATATGAAGTAGAAAAACAAACAAGAAAACTCATTAAGGTTCTTCGATCGGATCGAGGAGGTGAACACGTTAATGGAGAGTTTCGTGATTATCTCAAGGAGAATGGTATAGTTTTATAATGGACCCCTCCTGGCACACCTCAGCTCAATGGGGTGTTAGAAAGGAGGAATCGGACTCTATTGGATATGATCAGGTCCATGATAAGTTTCACTGATTTACCCTTGTTTTTTTAGAGAGATACCCTATTTTTAGCTATTTATTTATTGAATAGAGTTTTCTCTAAAGTCCGTTTCTACCACACCATATGAGATATGACATGGTAAGAAGCCAAATCTTGGTTATCTTAAGATTTGGGGATGTCCGGCCCAAGTCAAGCGACAATAGGCGGACAAGTTAGAGGATAGGACAATTAGTGCTCGTTTTAATGGATATCCTTAAGAGTCATTAGGATACAATTTTTCGTTCCATGGGATCACAAAGTGTTTGTGAGCCAACATGCTATCTTCATGAAAAATAGTTTTTTCTTGATAGAGGCAGTGGGAGAAAAATTGAGCTCAAAGAGAAAGTCTCTGAAGAGCAACGAGCCATTGTGCCTATAGAACCTATTCATATCGAGCCAGTACATGCAGTACCTCCTCCACCTCGTAGATCTAGTATGATCTCCCATCCTCCTAAAAGGTACTTAGGTATGCTTACAGAGGATGTAGAGAAAATGTTCCTCATGGGAGATAGGGATCAAGGTACGGATTCCAATACCTACAACGAGGCGATGTTAGACATCGATTCTGAGAGATGGCTGGAAGCAATGAAATCAAAGATGGACTTCATGCATTCCAACTAAGTCTGGACCTTAGTAGATCCACCAGAAGGTATAGTACCTATTGGGTGTAAATGGATTTACAAGAGAAATTAAGTTCGGATGGCAAGGTAGAGACCTATAAGGCAAGGCTAGTGGCGAAAGGTTATAGTCAGTGTGAAAGCATTGACTATCAGAATACATTTTCACTTGTAGCCATGCTGAAGTCCATTCGAATATTGCTCGCTGAATCATGATATTGTGATGGTGATCACAAGGTCTGTAAACTGCTAATGTCCATCTATGGATTAAAGCAAGCATCTCGGAGTTGGAAAACTCATTTCAATGATGTAATCAAATCATTTGATTTCATCAAGAATGAAGAGGAACCATGTATTTATAAGAAAGTTAGTGGGAGGGCTATTGTATTTCTCATATTGTACGTGGATGATATCCTTCTTGTTGGGAATGATATTCCTATGCTAACTAAGGTCAAGGTATGATTGTCTAAGAAATTTTCAATGAAAGACCTTAGGAAAGCATCCTATTTTTTGGAAATTAAGGTTTATAGAGATAGATCTAAGAGGATGCTTGTCCTATCACAGAATATGTACATAAAGAAAGTGTTGAAGAGGTTCGGCATGGAAACCTCTAAAAGGCGAATTATTACCCCTTAGGCATGGGATAAATCTCTCCAAGAAGATGTGCCCCAACACATCTGAAGAGATTCAGCGGATGAGTAAGATCCCTTATGCTTCGGCTATAGGGAGCCTCATATATACCATGCTATGTACACGACTTGATATAGCACATGCTGTAAGTGTCACGAGCATATATCGGTCAAATCCAAGCCACGAGCACTGGATAGCTGTGACGAACAGTCTTAAGTACTTGAGAAGAACTGAGGACATGTTCTTGATTTTTAGGAGAAGATCAGAGTTAAAGGTAGAAGGATACACACATATTGATGATAGAAAGTCTACATTAGAATATATGCAATGGTGGTTCGGTAATTTGGAAGAGTTCCAAACAACTATCATTACAGATTCTACCTTGGAAACTAAATATATCGCAGCCTCTAAGGGTGTAGTGGAAACCTTCTGGATCAAGAATTTTATTGCAGAATTAGGTGTAATGTCATCAGATGCCATAACACTACACTGCGATAACAATGGCACTATAGCACTTGCTAAGGAGCCAAGGTCTCACCAGAAGTCTAAGCACATAGAGTGGCGGTTTAACCTGATACGCGACTACCTCGAAAAGAAATAAGTAAAGGTACAGAGAGTAGACCCTACAGAAAATGTGGTGGACCCATTCACTAAGAAGCTAAGTCAGCAAAAAATTGAAGCGCATCTTAAGAAGATGGGGCTTAGATTTATGGCTGATTGGCTTTAGTGCAAGTGGGAGATTGTTAGAAGTATGCCCTAGAAGCCAATTTGGCAGACGCATTATTTTGTTCTGGGACATAAATTTATACTTGACCTAATAATGAATTTATTAGGATGGGCATTCTTTTCATTCATGTTCTTATGTGTCCATAAATCGTCTAAGGAATTAATAAGATGGTGACGCATATTCTCAAGAGTTTAGAATTTGAGGCATATGTCATTGGTGATTAATTTCTGAATTGCTCCTGATCAATGGATCCATCATGAGGGACGATGATCGATCCGCTGAGATTAGTGCACAAATCACCTAGTCAGATGGATGAGTCTTGAGTCCACAGTGTAGGGACACTAGAGTGATTGTGCAAGTGCTTGTTAGAGAACAAGGGTACTGAGCATGACCAAAGCAAGTAGTCACTTGGATGTCTATCCACTCATCAGTGACTTACTTAATGCTGCAGTTGTATGACTGGTCCTTTGATCTGCGATGCCTCGGCTATTCACAGTGAGGTTGCTGTAGTTTGACGAGCATATAAACATGGACCCTATCCATTTGGATCCTTGTGGTGCAAATTGACTGCAGTAGGTTCATTGTAGGAGTAGGGGTACATCTAGATGGAATCTATCAACCTTGATAGATTAGGAGAGATCTTATGTGATTTATGAGACTGAGTTCGTAAATCCTTGGCCAAGGTAGTTTTTGAAAAAAGAGTTTTCCAATCTCGAACTGGAGTTGAATAAATTTTACATATGATAGATGATGGGGTTTGACGAGTTATCCATAACCTCCATCCTGTCGGGATCCACGATAGAGGAACTGTAATCATACGCTAACTGCACCTGGAGGTTCTTCTATTCCATTCTGCTGGGTTGCCACTATATGCTGCTACGTGTCACTGGTGGATTGTGAGACTCAGAAGCATTCACTTGATGATCAGTGAACCCGAATGAGAAGAGTTGGGAATTGTTCCAACCCAATTGAAGAAGTTTCAATTATATTGTGATAGGGATCACAATATATCTCACTACTAGACATAATAGAATCTATGGGGTCACACACAATAGAGGATCTGATTGATCAAATGGTTGGATTGTGATTTCGAATCACAATAGTTTGTAATTGTCAATTTGATTGATAATTAATTTAACCCACTAAAAGTTAGTGCGTTGAAGAAGGAATTAATTATAATTGGATTGCAATTTAATTGAATCAATTGGACTTAATTAATTAGGCTCAATCTTATATGATAAGGTTCAAGAGTCCTACTTAGAGTAGTACACCTAGAGTTCTAATTTGATTAGGGAATTCAAATTATTAGAGTCCTACTTGGGGTAGGATTCCTAAAGTCCTAATTGGATTAGGACTAAAATTGTATGAGTCCTAATTGGATTAGAACTCCTAGAGTTCTAATTAATTATTGGTCTAATAGATGAAGATGACTCCTAATTAGATTAGGATTGAAGAGTTCAATTGAGTCATGATCCAATTGGGTCCTAATTAGATTAGGACTAATATAGATAAGGATTGGATTCACCTAATCCTCCTTAGAGGAGGATTTCAGCATCCAATCAAAGGAGGCCCCACGCCCCACTTGATTTGATCAAGTGGGGCGTGCTCCCGGGATCCACGTCCCGGGTGTCCGGGACGCGAGACCCGGCTAGGGCGTGGCTCCTCCTAATTTTAAGGAGGAGGCCATGCCTAGGGCTGTTAGATGTATGCCCTAGAAGCCAATTTTGGCTGACACATTATTAATTATGGGACATAATTGTATTTGACTTTATTATTATTGAATAAATAAAAGGCATCTTTTTCATTCATATTGTTTATGTGTCTATGAATCGTCCAAGAATTAATAAGATGATGATGCATATTCTTAAGAGTTAAGAATTTTGAGTCATGCATCATTGGTGATTAATTTCTAAATGCTCCTGATCGATGGATCATCACGAGGGCGGTGATCGATCCGATGAGATCAGTGCACACATTACTTTCCTTATGGATGGACCGAGACTCGAGTCCACAGTGTGGCGACACTGAAGTAATAGTGCAGGTGCTTGTTAAGAACAAGGGTACTGAGCGTGACCAATACAAGCAGTCACTTGGATGTCATCCACTCGTCAGTGACTTGCTTGATGTTGCAGTAGTTGTAACTGGTCCTTTGACCTGCGGTTCTTCGGCCACTCACAGTGAGGTTATTGTAGTTTGAACTGCACACATACATGGTCTGTAGCCATATGGGTCCATGCAGTGTAGATTGGCTGCAGTAGGGTCACTATAGGAGTAGGGTATGCACCTATAAGGAATCTATCGACCTTGATAGATAAGGAGAGATCCTATGTGATTTATAAGACTGAGTTCGTAAGACCTCGGCCGGGGCAGATTGCATAGTAGAGAAAGAGTTCTCCGCTCTCGAACATTAAGTCGAATAAATCTTGACATATGATAGACGATGGGGTTTGACGAGTTGTCCATGACCTCCGTCCTGTAGGGATCCATGATAGAAGGACTGTATCACACAATAACTGCACCTAGAGGTTCACCATTCTATTCTGCTGGGTAGCTACTACATGCTGCTAGGTGTCACTGGTGGATGGTGGGACTCATAGGGATTGTCTCGATGATCGATAAATCCTAATGAGTTGAGTTGGAATCGTTCCAACCCATTGAAAGAAGTTTTCAATAATATTGTGATAGAGATCGCAATATATCTCACTGCCAGTCAGAATAGAAACCTATGGGGTCACACACACTAGAAGTATTGACCGATCCGATGGTTGAAAAGTGATTATGAATCACGAGTAATCAATTCGATTGATAATAAGTTGAAGAAGGAATGGAAATTGATTAATTGGACTAAAAACACGAATCCTACTTGGAGTAGGATTCCTAGAGTCCTAATTGGATTAGGACTGGGAGTCCTACTTGGATTAGGATTCCCACAATCCTACTTAGAATAGGATTTTGAATTCAATATGAATTCCTACTTAGAATAGGATTCCTAGAA
>NW_024069061.1:0-59822 GCF_009389715.1 Phoenix dactylifera | reverse complement strand
GGCTCTAGTCGGTTAGAACTATAATTAATAAAGAGCACCTGCTCTGATACCACTTGTTGCCCAAGGTGACAACCAAGAGGGGAGGTGAATTGGGTTTTCTAAAAATTATGTTCTCTAATTTCTTAACTTTGAATTGAATGCAGCGGAATGATAAGATGTTATTTACTTAAGCTCTAGGCAATTACTTAGTAAAGTAGTGAAAAATTAAGCTAGAGCAATTATACTATGGCTTAGGGTGCAATTGATCTAAATTAACTTATAGTTGTATGATCAATTTTATCTATGTGTATGGTAAGAATGGAGGAAGCTAAGCAATCTAAACAATCACTTAGAACTCTATAGAAACAAGCTAGAGATATTACACAATCAGTATGAATGTAAGGCATGAAATACAAGAGATAGGCATCACAATACAAGATGTATAGTGGTTCGGTGCACCCCAGCACCTACATCCACTTCCCAAGACCCTTGGAAATTTCACTATAATCCTCCAGATTACAGCCGGTTGTTTTACAAGCTCACAACCCAACTTGTTGTTTTGCGAGATTACAACGAACTCGGTCGGTTTCACAGGCTTCACCGACTAGAACCAACCGATTGTTTTTCCGGGTTCACAATCAAAACCCAGTTTGGTTTTTCCAAAGGCTCACCACTACAACCTACAACGATTGTTTTCCGGGTTCACAATCAACCAGTTGGTTTTTCCAAAGGCTCACCAACCACAACCTTACAATGTTGGTTTTTCCTTTGGCTCACCAACAAACCTTAACCCCTTGATTCAATCCCTTGATTGAATCAAGTTACAAGATATTAGAACACGAATTTAAAACAAATCAAAGCTTCTTAAACAAGCAAATATTAACAATATAAACAAATAGGTAAAGAGAAGCCCTCAAACAGTTGTGTAGATGAGGAAACTCGGCTTCTTCTTTACTGACCCTCTTCTGATTTCGCACGAGGTAGAGGATCACTGAGGCAGCACACAGTTGGAGAAGAAGCTTTGGGATTCACTCGGATGTTTTCTTCTCTCTATTTTGCTTTGAATGGCCCTTTTGTGCTTTTGGGAGATTTTTCTTTGAGATCTCTTTCTTAAGTGTTATCTCCTACTTCCATACCTTCTTTTCTAGCTCTCCTCTTGATTTTATAGCTTTAGAGGGAGTGGAAACAAAAATCTAGCCGTTAGAGACCAAAAATAGAGCCGTTGGAATCAAGAAAAAACTAGCCGTTATGCCTCCCAGCGTGCTGGAGTCGACTCGGCTGAAGTAGGAGTCGACTCGGCTGAAACAGGAGTCACTTGTGAATAGTAGTCCTGTCGGCACTATAGCTGGGGGTCGACTCCGCACTGTAGCGCTGAAGTAGGAGTCGACTCGAGCACTGTAGCACTGAAGTAGGAGTCGACTCGAGCACTGTAGCGCTGAAGTAGGAGTCGACTCGAGCACTGTAGCGCTGAAAATCAACTCTCTGTCTTTTTGTTTGTTCTCAGTCGGAGTCGACTCGTAGAGTATCGGAGTCGACTCGAGCACTGTTTCTTGAAACTCCAGAGTCCCAGAATCGACTCTAAACTTCCAGGAGTCGATCGAGGACTATTCTTTTGAATCTTTCTTTGAATTTGCTCCTCTAACTTGAATCATTTGAACTTAAAACTTGGGTCAATAAAGTGTAGCTTTCTTCCAACTTTTTTTGAGAGCTTTTGAGGCCTTCTTGTATTTTTCCAACTTGCTATGTTCCTTGCAAAACAAAATTATCTTTCTTCTTGCAACACAAACATTAGTATTTATACTTCAAGGTTTTGTGATCATCAAAATCATCTTTAAATCAATCTTTGGATCATCAATGATGTTCCTCCATAAGCCGAAGCACGTGTATAGCTTTGCCAACCTCCTTCCCCTTCGGTATTGCTTGCAAGATATGCGGGAAGACCGTTCACCACCGGTAGAAAAATAGATTTTAAATTTTTGGATCAAGAAGGGTTTAGATTGAGTGGATGGATACAGCAGCAGGGATGGGAGTACCTCTGCTCTTTGGATGTACCGACCTATCCCAGATTAGTTTATAAGTTATATGCATCACTACGGGTTGGTTCGAGAGGGCTTGAGTCCAAGATTCGTGGGATCTGGATTATTCTTACTGAGCGGAGTCTCGGTCACCTACTGCATCTACCTTGTGAGGATGCTCTACCCGACAGATCTGAGGATAGGATTAGAGCCTTATGGATGGTCTTGGAGGGAGATGAGTTAAACTATTTTGATGATCTGATTGCTAGCTCACTATCAGTGGAGATGAGGCTCCTTCATAACTCCATAGGACGGATATTATTTCCGAAGAGCAGAAGATTTGACTATGTATCTGAGCGAGATCTAGTGATTATGGAGTATGTCATTCAGGGCATTTCTCTGAATCTCCCGCTGATGATGATGAGACAGATGTGTGAGGCCGTGTCTAGGGCGAAGGCCTCTTTACCCTACGATATGGTACTTACATTGATTTTTAGAGAGTATTAGATCTGTCTAGAGGGAGAGATCTCCAGAGCATTGTTGCACACTGACACCTACAACGCACGGTCACTTCATCATATGGGGTACCAGAAGTTGGAGGGTCATTGGGTATGCAGAGATGCAGGGCTAGTGCCGGAGAGACATACAGCTGAGCTTGATTTACCAGAGCTCGGAGATTTTGTCCCAGAGCCTGAGATACCTACCAAGCGTCCTTCTTCACATACAGAGGTAGGACCCTCATCATCGGCACCTACTAGTTTCACAGATGAGCAGATAAGTAGGATAGCTGATATGGTATCGACTCAGGTGATGAGACTTTTAGATAGGCTGACGAGTCAGCTAGAGAGCATCTCAGCACAGATCAGGGGAGCATCGACATAGGTGACAAGTCTCTCAGATCGGATGACTACTATTAAGAGAGAGCTACACGGTCCCATCGCATCTCGAGCAACTGATTCCGAGGTTTCAGCATAGAGCTAGCTAGTCCACAGGGCTCATAGACCGTCCCACTCTCATCAAACTAGACCTCCCCTCACCACCTACACTAGGAGATCTAGAGCTCGATCATAGCCATTAGATCCATCTAGGCCTAGTGATAGTACTACAAGAGCACATCTAGATTAGTGCCTAGAGTTTTTCTAGTTCTTATATGTATTTTATCTTTTGTTGATGAGCTACTTTAAAGTGATTGAAAGCAATGTTATCTTTGTGGTACCTTTCATTTCTAGAACATTGTAATTTTGGCATAGATGAAATACAATTTCTTTTTTCGAGTTATGATCTTTGTGATTGTCATTACAATGCTATTCATTTTCTTGTTATTCATTCTTTTTTATGATGACAAAAAGAGAGAGAAAATATAAGAGAGAATTTCTACAAGAAAGATTGAATAGGAGAAAATATAAGTGTTAATCCTATATACTTAAGGGGGAGACATTTTGACAAAATGACAATCTGAATTTTGACAAAAAAAAAATGAATTTTGACAAAAAAAAATCTGAATTTTGACAAAGAGAAAATCTGAATTTTAAAGTCTTGATACATGAGAATTCATGATACATAAAAATTCACGATACATAAGTCCAAATATATAAGAAGGCATGATACATAAGCATTTGGCATACAATCATAGAAATTTTTCTTGCCTCGATACATAACTTAAAACTCTTGCTTTGACCCAAATTTTTGAAAATTTTGACTTAATGAAATACAAGGGTAAGGGGGAGCATAGCTAAAATTGATTTGGCATCTACTTGGATAAGATAGGGGGAGCTCTTAGTTCATTGATACAAATTCTAAATTGGACTATTTTGAAACTCTTGAACCAAAAGCACTTGATGAATGTTAAACCTAATTTTTCATATGAATGCTAATTTGATTATACTCAATGTTTTGTGGTCATCAAAAAGGGAGAGATTGAGGATCCTAGTGATATTTTGATGCTTACAAAGCCATTGAGGTTATATGGATGCACTAATGCTATTAACTCAATTAATCAAGCATATAAACACTTAAGGAAGAAAGAAAGGATACATTCTCGATACATTCTGGATTCACTCTTCATATATGTTTAAAACAACTCTCAAGAATTCATCTAAGAACAAATTTATTAGAAGAATTTGAGAAAAAACCTAAATTTCAGTTTGACAAAGTTAAGAGTGAAGTCTCCTTGTTAAAGAGCAATTCTGTCTTTTTCATAGTCAAAGGGATGAAACTTTTCTGTGCCAAGCATCTTAAATTATTTGCAATGATTTTATTAGTTTCATGTGCTAAACTAACCTTAAGATGCAGAAAATCAGAGTTAGAGTCGACCCCAGAAAGTTTGGAGTCGACTCTGGTACATATGGCACATTTTGGCACACCTTAGCATGCTTTGGCACATTTGGCACAAACCTAGAGTCGACCCCAGAAAGATTGGAGCCAACTCTGGCACGTTTGGCACATCATGGCACGCGTGGCACAAGGTTTGGGTCGACCCCAAAAAATGGCATTGTAGCTCGAGTCGACCCTAACAAGTTATCATCAAAAATTGCTCTCTGTATTTTCTGTTAGAGTCGACCCCAGCCAAGCTCGAGTCGACCCTAGAAAAATTTGAGTCGACCCCAAATTGCAACAATAGAAACTGCTCTCTAGAATTTTCTATCAGAGTCGACCCCAAGGAATCTCGAGTCGACCCTAGATATTAGCACTGTAGCTCGACTCGACCCCAGCAAAATCCGAGTCGACCCGAGCACAACTGACAACATAATGGCTAGCTCTGCAGAAGTACTTTTTAAGGCTCCAACGGCTATAAACGGCTAGTTTCTTCAATCCAATGGCTAGAAACTGATTTTTAGGGATTGGAAAAGTATTAAGAGCCACTATTTATCAGGGAAATGATCTTTTGTGAAATTACAAGTGAGCATTCAGAGAAAAGGGAATTCAAGTGAGCTTCATTCATTGTTTCATTCCAAAATCTAAAAGAATGTGGTTGAGCAGATTTCAAGTGACTTCAAGAGCTCTACCAACCCCTTGAGGAGTGAAGCAACTTTGGCAAAGAAGAGAAGAGCAATCTACAAAGCAATAATTATTTTCTCATCTCTTCTTTGAGTGCATACTTGTTTTATTTGCTCATTTAGGAGTTTTAAACCTTTGATCTCTTATTCCTTGTAAGGTTTGTTGGTGAGCCTATAAAACCAACGGTGTAGATTGTTGGTGAGCCCGTAAAACCAACAGTTAGCTTTAATTGGTAATCCCATAAAACCAATTGTAGAGTTTTGAATTGTGAGTCCGGAAAAACAATCCAACTGTAATCTGAGGGGTTATAATGAATTCCCACGGGGACGCTTAGGAAGTGGACGTAAGTTTCTTGGGGTGCACCGAACTACTATACTTGCTTGTGTTTGTATTGTGCTCATTTTGTGCTTTTTGCCTTATTCCTTTGTTATATTGCATAATTGCTCTAGCTTGATCTCTAAAAGTAATTTAAGCGTGCTTAACTAAAGCTTAACTAAGTTTACTTCTATTGCACTTATTCATTTCACTTAAGTCAAATTGTTCATTTATAAATAAAAATTAAAGTTCTAAAATTTTAGAAAACCCAATTCACCCACCCCCCCTCTTGGGTTATTATCTTGGGCAACATTCTTCATGATCACTAAGTAAATATAAGATAGTCCATGCTTAAGAAAGATGCGGTGTGCTGCCACCTTAGATTAGGGTAGACATCTCATGCCAACTGAAGATAGATTATTCCTAAATTACTTTTATGAATTTCTATTTGAATGCTTATTAGGCTTGTAGCCAATTTGCATGTTAATCCAAGAACGAAGTAAAATATAATTAATTATTGTTGCTATATTAGTGATGAATTCCTTCCCCTAGGTTCTTCTAATCATATTATTTTCAAATTGTATTTCTTATTAGATTATCGTAGTTTAATCTTCTTCACAAACACTTTTTCACATATTTTTAAGAAAACAACTGTACCCCAGTCCCTATGGATCGATATTTGTAATCACTATCCTACAAGATACGTGCTATTGCATGGTCTTTAAAGTTGACTATCGCATAGCAGAGAAGTTTTTCGGTGTCAAAAGCATGAGAGAGAGAGAGAGAGAGAATATGGTTGGCTGGAGCCTCTTGACATCGAATGTTGGGATGACCACATTGGTCAATGTCTGATGAAGCTTGGTATTCCCTAGTTTTCTCCGCACAAGCTCATGAAGGTACTTTCCATTATACCGAGGCCCTGAGATAGCTCGCAGTATCTTTGCTGCTTTGCCTAATGGCCCTCTAAGAATTCCAAGAAAAGAGAAACGAGAGAAAACCGATCATTTCAAGAAATAGTTCCTTTAAGCTTTCAAGCATGTCCAAAGTTACCCAAAAATTACGCGATATGATTTGTGAGGATCCATGCGGGCGTGTATTTAGTCCCACATCGGTTATTCGCTGGGTAGATCTTGGGTACTTATACAGGATCAAGAAACCCAAATAATAACTTCCGGCTAGCCATTTTGGATGAGGTCCTGGGTTGTAACAAATGGTATCCGAGCGGACCCGGCGCATAACTTATGTGGACTAGGGGTACTTATACGGGATCAAGAAACCCAAATAATACCTTCCGGCTAGCCATTTTGGGTGAGATCCTGAGTTGTTACGAATGGTATCAGAGCGGACCCGGCCCATAACCTATGTGGACTAGGGGACACTGCAGCACGGATCTATTGGGGCTGACTACGGGCCAATCGTGGTGTTTGTGATTAGATTTGAATAGATATGAACCCTTAGCCTGACGAGGACGTCAGGGCTTGAACGGAGGGAGTATGTGAGGACCCGTGCGGGCATGTGTTTAGTCCCACATCGGTTATTCGCGGGGTAGATCTTGGGTACTTATACAGGATCAAGGAACCCAAATAATACCTTCCGGCTGGCCATTTTGGGTGAGATCCTGAGTTGTTACAAATGGTATCAGAACGGACCCGGCCCATAACCTATGTGGACTAGGGAACACTGCAGCACGGATCTATTGGGGCTGACTACGGGCCAATCGTGGTATTTGTGATTAGATTTGAATAGATATGAACCCTTAGCCTGACGAGGACGTCAGGGCTTGAACGAGGGGAGTATGTGAGGACCCGTGCGGGCGTGTGTTTAATCCCACATCGGTTATTTGCTTGGGTACTTATACAGGATCAAGGAACCCAAATAATACCTTCCAGCTAGCCATTTTGGGTGAGATCCTGAGTTGTTACAAATGGTATCAGAGCGGACCCAGCGCATAACCTATGTGGACTAGGGGACACTGCAGCACGGATCCATTGGGGCTGACCATGGGCCAATCATTATGTTTGTGATTAGATTTGAACCCTTAGCCTGACGAGGACATCAGGACTTGAACAGGAGGAGTATGTAAGGATCCATGCGGGCGTGTATTTAGTCCCACATCGGTTATTCGTTGGATAGATCTTGGGTACTTATACAGAATCAAGGAACCCAAATAATAACTTCCTGTTGGGAATTGTATCCTAAATGTCAATCGTCAGCATATTGATGATTGAATATTGTAAATAAATTGACAAATTAATAAAGTATTATTTGGCATTATTCATCATTTCATCTTCAAATGAACTCTTATATGATGAAGTCCTTAGGACTTATGTTATGATAAAGGAGGATTTATCTTTGAGTCCTTAAACTTGTTCGCGACCAAATGATATGTTGTTACTAGGACGACAACATTATCGAGATTAGGTCGTTGTGTGACATATACGTTGGTTGTCCTCTTAACCAAGGAGTGTGGAGACACTGGTATGCCATACAGGTGAAGTGTAGGCGTACATTTCACTGAACGTGACCAATTCCGGAACGTTCTACTGTCAAGAGATGTTCCGAGTGGATATGGGTATAAGTTTGGCCCTCTGACCTGAGACCGCAACTTGTGACTAGCAAGCAACTCATTGTACTTTGGTACCGGACTACCTGGATTTCTAATTCAGTGACGGAAGGTCACTGGGTGCAGTCAAGTACTTGCGTAATCAGTTGTGAGTCGAGATGGAATTGACCCCTCCTGGAAACAGGAGATAATGTCTTGTGATTAATTTAGCAAAACCTTGGCCAGGGTAATCCCAGTGAGGAGTCACGGGATATCTAAAGTTAATCACATAATGGATGTACAAATTATAGGGTTGACAGTGAGCTCTAAGTCATCCTGGCATTAGGAGTCAAAGGGATTGAATTATACAGTAACCATAGTTCAAGGTTCCAGAATATTTGCTTCGCATATATTCGGCCTATTCGGACGTCGGGTACCATTGCTAGATGGTCACATCGATTAGTGTAGGAAGTCGTTCCTATACTACCGGCTTAGGTTCGAACCTATGAGGTCACACGCATAGAAGATTCCTGATTGATCAAGAAGGCTGATGAATGATTAAGAATCATTCAAGGATAATTTGGTCAATTCGATTGGTAAATTATCTTATAAAATAATTAAAGTAATTATCGGAGGATTAATTAGTAATTAGATTGCTAATGAACTCAATTGGATTGAGTAATTAGACTAAGGATGAGCCAAATTGAATTAGATTCAATTCTGGGCTCAATCAGGGTTTTTGACCTGATTGGATTAGGTCTGAATCAAGAGGACTTAGGTTGACCAAATTAAATTAGATTAAATTTGTGCTTAATTAGGGATTGACCTAATTGGATTAGGTTCAACCCATGGTAATTGAATCATTCTAATTGTTAGGATTTAATTAAATTAAATGGGTTTGATCTGAAACTATTCGGATCTTGAAATCTACTTGTCACATATCCATGCATGGCGCCATAAATTGATTTTTAATATGATTAAAAATTAATTTAATTTATTTAATGGTGCCATGGGACACTTGGCAACATCAGGGACCTCTTTCATCATTAGATGGGTCGAAATGGAGAGATAAATTCATGAAAAGAATTGGATAAGATCAAATTCTCTCTCTTCATGACATATGCCATCCTTATCTCTATCTCACTTCTAATTAAGGTTGAATTTCGAATTTAATCACCACAAAATTACCACGTGACCCTCTAATCTGATTAGGGGCATGGGAATTTCGAAATTGAAAGAGGGAAGTGGCAACATGATGAATGGTTTAGATTAGATCAAGCTTCATCATGTAATGGCACATGAACTTGAATTTTGAATTCAAAATTCAAAACCCCACAAAATCCTCCACAAATATGGGATGGATGGCATGAAGTTAGGTAGGAGAGCAACATTAAAAGGACCTCCATCATCTGGTGGTCGAATTCAAGGAAAAAAGAGAGAAAAAGAAGAAGAAAAAAGGGAAAAGAAAAGAGAGGAACCCTAGTTCATGCATGGAAAAATTCTGCATTCAATCTAGCTGACTTCTTCCTCCTCTAAGTCCATCGCGCCATTAGTGTTAGGGGTCCCTGATAAGAGTCTTTAGATCAGATCTAAGTCCTCTTCAATCCCTTTAAACCTTTCCTCCAAGTTCTTCCAAGAAGGCGGATCAAAAGTTGATAGTGTTTGGAAGATCAAATTTCAGCCTCAAGAAATTCTGCGCAAGCTAGCACTTCCGCAGGATTGGATCTCTTCAGGAACTTCGCGTGGACTTCTCGTAGAGGCCATTCGTGTGCGTGGCTGCGAAGTCGAGGATCAGATCCACAAGTTTCATCCATCATAAAAGGTATTAATCCTACATTAATCTTTTATTATGGTGTCAAGATCTAGGTCTGATTCCCCGAGGTTTTACCCTCTTTTGGGGCTTCTCACGGAGATATCTCCAGAATCCATTCAATGGATATTCGGAGATTAATCGGAATAGAGTTCTTAAGTTTCAGATCTGATAGTTAATCATGCATGAAAGTTTTAGCATAATTGTTTAAACGATTCCGGCATAATCCTATGTGTTCTTAAGGTGCTGATTTCTAGATTTGATCTTGTAAGTATGCATGAATTAAATTGTTTGATTCGATTTTTCCGCTGCGTTTTAAAACTTAAAAAAAACTACGTATGGCTTGATCCCCCTTATGAAGGGGTACGTAGGCAACCCGATCAGGTTCAGCCATGGTTTTAAAAAAAAAAAAAAAAATCCGCATGCTTAACACCGAAGAACCTAGGATTCACTTTCAGTGGTATCAGAGCCAGGTTCATGTTTAAACTTTTATGTTTTAATTCTTGTAATTAAATCTGAAATCATGAGCATGCTTAGATTAGATCTAAAGTATTTTTTATGATTGATTTAATTACTGATTATGCATGATTAACTAGATCTGAAATTTTGAATGCATATGATGCATGTTTGTGTTAAGATTTGTAACATAAATAAATCTGAAATCATAATATTGTTTAGATTAGATCTAAATAAAATTTATGATTCATATGATCTCTGATTTTAATGAACAAATCAGATCTGAAAATAAAAGTGAAAAAATAAATACATAAGATGTATGTTGTTTGAATTAATTCATGTTGTTGTGTATATGTGATGCATGAACATAAAACATAATGACTTAAACATGAATTAAATCTGATTACATGTGATTAATTACAAAAACTCAGATCTGAAAATATATTTTAAGAACTGAAAGATTGTAATTAATATGTAATTAAAAAGAAATATGCAATGATCAAAACTTTCATAAGTCTAAACTTAATTGAGAATTAAGTGTTATGAAATAGAATTGTAACTCAATTAATTGACATTGCATAATTATTTGGGCATATGGGTTAGCTTGAATCAAGTTCCAAGGATTGGGTTAGACCTAAGGTTAGAATCATACATGGACAAATAGAATTAATTGATCAAATCTAATTAAGTAGTAACTAGATTAGGTCAAGAAAATTCTAGATCAATTTACAATAGTTGTAGATGGATCAAGTCCATGTCTTTGATTAGACCAAGATGGAACTTGATTTAGGCTCAGAGGTGTAGCCCGAGTCATTTGAGTAATCAAATCGAAATTGATTAACCAGTCGGTGTCTAAGGTAAGTTTGGCAGTTTTGACCGGTGGTTTTTAATTGGGAGCTACTCGTACTGATTCGTCTTTGCCGAGTTAATGGCATATCCCTTCCACCGATCTCACTTACCTGGCCGACATGGTCAATCACATTTTGATTGGATCACTTAATGATTCGAGTTAGCCCATGCCTATAAGAAAAATCAGTTTGACTGATTTAGGTGTCTCCTTAACCGGTTTGAGTCTAATCTGATTTGGTGAAGTCAGTGGGAGAAATTAGACTAACCGGATCTTCTCATCTATCCTAATTATGAAATCCTCTAAAATTATTAGGTCCTTAAAATGAAATGGTTATGGGGATAACTAGGTCATAGCCTCCCATTAAGTTGGGTGATAATGGGTCCAATGTTTTGATAATTATTGGAGGCGTGACACGCCTGGTACTTATCAAGCATTGGAATTGTCATTCAATATATGATGAGTTAAGTGTACCTTCAATAGGCGGTCAGGTGAGCCGAGCCACACTCGGGCTTGGTCGTCTTTTAGTTGATTAGACTTAACCCTATCATTTAATGGTTGGACCTGACTAGGGTATTCGGTGGAGGCGCCACACGCCTGCCGAAGAACCTAGGGCAAAATTATCACTAGAAGTTGCTTGGTGAAGCAACTGGTTTAGAACCTACCAATAGGTGCATATGGGTTAGCCGAGCCACACTCGGGCCTATATGCGATCTATTGGGTTCTAGTGCCCACTAAAGAATTAGGAGTAATTTTTCGAATTGGAGGTAGAGGCTACCAATTTGTATAAAATAGTGGGAGTATCTTTAGACTAAAGTCCAAGTCTACTGTGTTTAGTCAATTCATATACTAATAGCCAAATTTTCTTTTATGTAGAAATGGCCACAAGTTTGTCACTTCGCTCATTATTGGATAATGACAAGTTGACTAGTCCCAACTTCAATAATTGGTATAGAAAGCTGAAAACTCAGCATAGTCAGACCAAAAGGATTAAGGACGACCAAAGTCAGGCAGAATGCTTCTATTGTAAGAAGCAGAGGCATTGGAAGAGGAATTGTCCTCAGTACCTTACCTCACTTGACCCGAACAGGCTAAGCAAGAGAAAAGGGCAATCAGTTGCTGATCAAGGTATTTATATGATAACACCTTGTAATTTCTCTATATGTGATAGTTCAACCTGGGTATTAGATACTGGAAGTCCGTTTAATATATGCAATTCATTGCAAGGACTTCAGGTCAATGAGAGATTTGAAAACAGCGAGAGATTCCTGAATGTTAGAGATGGAAGATCTGTTCCAGTTCTAGCTTTAGGAAATCTCAAACTTGTTTTCAATTCTCATGTAGTTGTCTTGAGTGATTGTCACTATTGTCCTGCATTCTTATTGAATGTAATTTCCGTAGGCCTTTTGGCCATGAACGGTTATGAAATTTCAATAAAGAAATATTCTTGTGATATCATTATGAATGGTGTTACTGTAATGAATGGACAATTGAGCAATGGCATCTACTTGTTATCACAACCTGTTAATGTAATGTACACGTCAAGTAAGCGTCCTAGAATAGATAATGTCACGGATGTCTACCTTTGGCATCATAGGCTAGGTCATATTAACAAGAACAGGATGAACAGGTTAAGTAAAGAGGGAATCCTCAATGTTAATGATTGTGAATCATTGACAACCTGTGAGTCATGTCTTCTTGGTAAGATGACCAAATCACCTTTTACCGGAAAAGGTGAACGAGCCAGTGATTTATTGACCCTTGTACATTCTGATGTATGTGGGCCAATAAGCACAGATGCTAGAGGTGGGTATTCATATTTCATTACGTTTACAGACGACCTTTCTAGATATGATTATGTCTATTTAATGAGACATAAATCTGAAGCATTTGAAATGTTCAAATTGTATCGTAATGAAGTAGAAAAACAAACTGAAAAGAGTATTAAAACTCTTCGATCAGATCGAGGAGGCGAATACCTTTCCAATGAGTTTTTGACATATTTAGGAGAGAATGGGATTCTCTCCCAATGGACTCCTCCTGGTACACCACAGTATAACGGTGTATCAGAAAGAAGAAATCGAACTCTGTTAGACATGGTTCGATCCATGATGGGGTTTGCAAGTCTGCCCATATCCTTTTGGGGATATGCACTTGAGTCAGCCTGCTACATTCTAAATAAGGTTCCAAGTAAGTCTGTAAATAAAACACCACATGAGATGTGGACTGGACGTAAGCCAATGCTGTCTCACCTTAGGGTTTGGGGGTGTCCAGCATATGTCAAATGTTTGAAGACAGACAAACTTGAACCCAAGTCTGACAAATGTTTCTTTGTTTGTTATCCTAAAGAAACTAAAGGATATTACTTCTACTTTGCTGAAGAACAAAAGTTATTCGTAAGCAATAGAGCTGTTTTCTTAGAGAAAGAATTCCTTAGTGAAGGAACTAAAAGCTCTAATGTTGAGCTTAGGGAAGTTCAACATGTAGAAGATCCGACACCATCTACTGAACTAATTGAGTCAGATTTGATTAGATCAGATCCAGAACCCATCTTAGATGCACCATTAAGGCGATCAGGTAGAGTACCACGTCAGCCGGACAGATACTACGGTTTCTTGGTCCAGGACGGGGATCCTGTCGAACTTGATGAAAACAATGAGGATCCGATCACCTATATGGATGCTATGCAGAGGCATGACTCTGATGCATGGCTTGGAGCCATGCAATCCGAAATGGAATCCATGAAGGTCAATGATGTATGGACATTAGTTGACCCACCCGAAGGGATTAAACCCATAGGGTGTAAGTAGATTTTCAAAAGAAAACGGGGCGCAGACGGAAAAGTAGAGACCTATAAAGCCCGTCTGGTTGCCAAGGGATATCGTCAACGTTATGATATTGACTATGACGAGACGTTTTCTCCTGTGGCAATGCTCAAATCCATTCGGATTATGCTTGCGATAGCAGCACACTTAGATTATGAAATCTGGCAGATGGATGTTAAAACCGCTTTTCTAAATGGAGATTTAGAAGAAGAGGTGTATATGATGCAACCTGAAGGTTTTATATCTGCAGATGAGTCTAAGGTGTGCAAGCTTCAAAAATCCATTTATGGATTAAAGCAAGCTTCACGGAGTTGGAACATACGATTTGATAAGGTGATCAAATCATATGGCTTCATTAAGAATGAAGAGGAACCTTGCATTTATAAATGGGCAAATGGTTCAGTTATTATATTTCTTGTTTTGTATGTGGATGACATTCTTTTAATCGAGAATGACATTCCTGCATTACAAGGAATAAAGGTTTGGCTATCATCTCAATTTGCCATGAAGGATTTGGGAGAAGCATCTTACATCCTAGGGATGAAGATCTACAGAGATAGATCTAGAAGATTGCTTGGATTATCCCAATCCACATACATTGATACTATACTGAAAAGGTTCAGTATGATTAATTCCAAGAAAGGCTATCTTCCAATGGGCCATGGAATTAACCTCTCTAAAAGGGATTGTCCGACAACCTCTCAAGAAAGAGAGACTATGGATAGAATTCCATATGCTTCGGCAGTGGGATCTATAATGTATGCCATGACATGTACTAGACCAGACGTGGCATACTCACTAGGAGTAGTGAGTAGATATCAATCTGATCCAAGTAGCAACCACTGGAAGGTTGTCAAAACCATCCTTAAGTATTTGAGAAATACTAAAGATCAGTGGCTTGTCTACGGTGATTCTGACTTAAAACTTGAGGGATATACCGATTCAAGTTTTCAGTCAGATCAAGATGATAGCAAGAGCGTGTCGGGATATATCTTCACTCTTAAGGGTGGGGCCATCTGCTGGAAGAGTTCCAAGCAGCATACAGTGGCAGATTCTACATGTGAAGCAGAATACATTGCAGCATCTGATGCAGCCAAGGAAGCCGTATGG
This sequence comes from Phoenix dactylifera, assembly GCF_009389715.1. Lineage (NCBI taxonomy): Eukaryota > Viridiplantae > Streptophyta > Magnoliopsida > Arecales > Arecaceae > Phoenix > Phoenix dactylifera. The sequence goes on along the minus strand of NW_024069061.1, from coordinate 44,926 downwards.
TTGCGCAAGTTCATCACCGAGCTGGGAGTGGCACCTTCCATTGATGGTCCAGTTCCTATATTTTGTGATAACACTGGAGCCATAGCTCAGGCAAAGGAACCTAAAGCACATCAGCGGACCAAGCATATTCTGCGACGTTATCACCTGGTTCGAGAGATTATAGAACGAGGTGATATTGATCTTCAGAAGATTGACACAAAAAAAATCTGGCTGACCCATTTACCAAAGTCCTCGGCATCAAAGAGTTCAACGAACACAAGTCGAAGATGGGTATTAGATACTGTGCCGATTGGCTTTAGGCTAAGTGGGAGTTGTTGGGAATTGTATCCTAAATGTCAATCGTCAGCATATTGATGATTGAATATTGTAAATAAATTGACAAATTAATAAAGTATTATTTGGCATTATTCATCATTTCATCTTCAAATGAACTCTTATATGATGAAGTCCTTAGGACTTATGTTATGATAAAGGAGGATTTATCTTTGAGTCCTTAAACTTGTTCGCGACCAAATGATATGTTGTTACTAGGACGACAACATTATCGAGATTAGGTCGTTGTGTGACATATACGTTGGTTGTCCTCTTAACCAAGGAGTGTGGAGACACTGGTATGCCATACAGGTGAAGTGTAGGCGTACATTTCACTGAACGTGACCAATTCCGGAACGCTCTACTGTCAAGAGATGTTCCGAGTGGATATGGGTATAAGTTTGGCCCTCTGACCTGAGACCGCAACTTGTGACTAGCAAGCAACTCATTGTACTTTGGTACCGGACTACCTGGATTTCTAATTCAGTGACGGAAGGTCACTGGGTGCAGTCAAGTACTTGCGTAGTCAGTTGTGAGTCGAGATGGAATTGACCCCTCCTGGAAACAGGAGATAATGTCTTGTGATTAATTTAGCAAAACCTTGGCCAGGGTAATCCCAGTGAGGAGTCACGGGATATCTAAAGTTAATCACATAATGGATGTACAAATTATAGGGTTGACAGTGAGCTCTAAGTCATCCTGGCATTAGGAGTCAAAGGGATTGAATTATACAGTAACCATAGTTCAAGGTTCCAGAATATTTGCTTCGCATATATTCGGCCTATTCGGACGTCGGGTACCATTGCTAGATGGTCACATCGATTAGTGTAGGAAGTCGTTCCTATACTACCGGCTTAGGTTCGAACCTATGAGGTCACACGCATAGAAGATTCCTGATTGATCAAGAAGGCTGATGAATGATTAAGAATCATTCAAGGATAATTTGGTCAATTCGATTGGTAAATTATCTTATAAAATAATTAAAGTAATTATCGGAGGATTAATTAGTAATTAGATTGCTAATGAACTCAATTGGATTGAGTAATTAGACTAAGGATGAGCCAAATTGAATTAGATTCAATTCTGGGCTCAATCAGGGTTTTTGACCTGATTGGATTAGGTCTGAATCAAGAGGACTTAGGTTGACCAAATTAAATTAGATTAAATTTGTGCTTAATTAGGGATTGACCTAATTGGATTAGGTTCAACCCATGGTAATTGAATCATTCTAATTGTTAGGATTTAATTAAATTAAATGGGTTTGATCTGAAACTATTCGGATCTTGAAATCTACTTGTCACATATCCATGCATGGCGCCATAAATTGATTTTTAATATGATTAAAAATTAATTTAATTTATTTAATGGTGCCATGGGACACTTGGCAACATCAGGGACCTCTTTCATCATTAGATGGGTCGAAATGGAGAGATAAATTCATGAAAAGAATTGGATAAGATCAAATTCTCTCTCTTCATGACATATGCCATCCTTATCTCTATCTCACTTCTAATTAAGGTTGAATTTCGAATTTAATCACCACAAAATTACCACGTGACCCTCTAATCTGATTAGGGGCATGGGAATTTCGAAATTGAAAGAGGGAAGTGGCAACATGATGAATGGTTTAGATTAGATCAAGCTTCATCATGTAATGGCACATGAACTTGAATTTTGAATTCAAAATTCAAAACCCCACAAAATCCTCCACAAATATGGGATGGATGGCATGAAGTTAGGTAGGAGAGCAACATTAAAAGGACCTCCATCATCTGGTGGTCGAATTCAAGGAAAAAAGAGAGAAAAAGAAGAAGAAAAAAGGGAAAAGAAAAGAGAGGAACCCTAGTTCATGCATGGAAAAATTCTGCATTCAATCTAGCTGACTTCTTCCTCCTCTAAGTCCATCGCGCCATTAGTGTTAGGGGTCCCTGATAAGAGTCTTTAGATCAGATCTAAGTCCTCTTCAATCCCTTTAAACCTTTCCTCCAAGTTCTTCCAAGAAGGCGGATCAAAAGTTGATAGTGTTTGGAAGATCAAATTTCAGCCTCAAGAAATTCTGCGCAAGCTAGCACTTCCGCAGGATTGGATCTCTTCAGGAACTTCGCGTGGACTTCTCGTAGAGGCCATTCGTGTGCGTGGCTGCGAAGTCGAGGATCAGATCCACAAGTTTCATCCATCATAAAAGGTATTAATCCTACATTAATCTTTTATTATGGTGTCAAGATCTAGGTCTGATTCCCCGAGGTTTTACCCTCTTTTGGGGCTTCTCACGGAGATATCTCCAGAATCCATTCAATGGATATTCGGAGATTAATCGGAATAGAGTTCTTAAGTTTCAGATCTGATAGTTAATCATGCATGAAAGTTTTAGCATAATTGTTTAAACGATTCCGGCATAATCCTATGTGTTCTTAAGGTGCTGATTTCTAGATTTGATCTTGTAAGTATGCATGAATTAAATTGTTTGATTCGATTTTTCCGCTGCGTTTTAAAACTTAAAAAAAACTACGTATGGCTTGATCCCCCTTATGAAGGGGTACGTAGGCAACCCGATCAGGTTCAGCCATGGTTTTAAAAAAAAAAAAAAAAATCCGCATGCTTAACACCGAAGAACCTAGGATTCACTTTCACTTCCGGCTAGCCATTTTGGGTGAGGTCCTGGGTTGTTACAAATGGTATCAGATCGGATCCGGTGCATAACTTATGTGGACTAGGGGACACTGCAGCACGGATTCATTGGGGTTGACCACGGACCGATCGTGGTGTTTGTGATTAGATTTGAATGGATTTAAACCCTTAGCCTGACGAGGACGTCCGGGCTTGAACGGGGGGAGTATGTGAGGACCTATGCGGGCGTGTGTTTAGTCCCACATCGGTTATTCGCTGGGTAGATCTTGGGTACTTATACGGGATCAAGGAACCCAAATAATACCTCCGGCTAGCCATTTTGGGTGAGATCCTGAGTTGTTACGAATGGTATCAGAGCGGACCCGGCCCATAACCTATGTGGACTAGGAGACACTGCAGCACGAATCTATTGGGGCTGACTACGGGCCAATCGTGGTGTTTGTGATTAGATTTGAATAGATATGAACCCTTAGCCTGACAAGGACGTCAGGGCTTGAACGGGGGGAGTATGTGAGGATCCGTGCGGGCGTGTGTTTAGTCCCACATCGGTTATTCGCTGGGTAGATCTTGGGTATTTATACAGGATCAAGGAACCCAAATAATACCTTCTGGCTAGCCATTTTGGGTGAGATCCTGAGTTGTTACATGATTACTGACCCGCATTGTGGGAAGATCTTGGGGGATGTTTCGTGTACAAGTCCTTGATATCCTTTGCAGCGAACATGGGGTGATTTTGTTCGTTTGGTGCAGTGAACATGGTAGTCACATCACAGTATTCTGAAAGCCTAGAATCTTCGCCTTCCAGTTTCTTCTCAAAACTCATGAAAAAAAGAAAAATATATTAGAAATGAGATATCTAACTGATCGCACCAAAAAAAAAAACACATACAAAGAGATGGTACAAGCAACTAAGGAGAATGATCACTTGCTATTTGATTTCTTAAACATGATTCTTCGCTGTGTGCTGTTGATATGAAAGAACAATTCCTTGAACAATCTCTTCATACCAATGTTTGACAATTGGTTGGTAATATATGATCCACTAACTTCTGTCAGGATAATGAATCATGAAATTTTTTTCTTTTTTTAACATTTCTAGGTAAAACGTACAATGTTGAATGTTAGGTGAGTTTGCATGAAATTTAGTTGAAACGTCAGACAGGAATCTACTTGTGGATTGTGACGAGGATGGTTATAATTTGATTTATTTTGTCCATCAGAATCTTTTTTCCCGCCCTTTTTCTAAGGAAAAAAAATCAATCAAAATATTTTAGAGAGAACAGTTAGTTAATTATAATGAGACATTTTGGCAGAAAAAGAATAAAAGGTGCAAAATGATGAATAAAGAACGTGTGACTGAAAATAGATCTTGAATTCTCAAGTTCATGGAAATCACATAATTTACATGTTGGATCATAAGAAGAATTTTCAACCATTTACAGTTTTCTATGCATTTATAAGCATCGAAGAGAAGGAAAAAGCCATACGATGCTGGTGCATGTTAGCTCCTCCAGCTAAAAGATTTCTCACTTAAGCTGCAAACTGAGCAATCATTACGACAAGAACAAATATTCTAATATATGAACATAATCTCCTGAGCACTAATTTTTGTTTTGACACTGTTAAAAATATGCTTCAGTAACGAAGAGGACATTTAAGAAAAACTTTGACTCGAAGTTAGAAAAAATAGAAATGTTCTCAATTTTTAATAAGGAAAAATTCCTGCTTGAAAAAGATGATCTGTGTATAACATGTTCAACTGATCTATGAATATCATAGAAGTATCTTTGGCATATATAAAATTTTTAAACTAGAAAAATATAATCATAAAACACAAAAACTATAGAAAAATTAGGAAAACTGTCTAAAATCTAACACTAGCATAACAAATGGATAACTAGATCTAAGAAACAAGGAAAGCAGAAAAGAAGAAAGAAATGATGAATCAGCAACAATTGTCTAATTATTAGTTGTATCTTAATTTCTAGGAAACTGAAGATTTAATAAAATTATCTATGAGCACCTGAAGTTCTGATTCTAGAGATGTAAGAATAGTTGCAGGAATGATTCCTTTAATTCCTCCTCCATCAATGCTGAGAATAGTGACTACGTTTCCATAGGTTGGGGCCTGTATCTGACTGATGGATTTTGATTTTTGCATGATTGTTGAGCTGTTGCTGATCAACAATAAGGGAACTACTTTGGGGACAAACAAAAAATTTAAGTGATCCAAGTAGCTATAAGGTAGATGTCTAAATAGACTTCGGCATACATGAGACGGTTCCTAATATTCTTCTTTGGAGTGCTAGTCCAACATCGAAGATGATATACGTACTTTGATAATTGGAAATCAGCATGTGGTCATATGACATGCCGCCGTTGAATGATTCAATATGCGAAGGTGGCTCGTCAAAGGACGTACAATGATTCATTGCATAGAATAGAACAGTTGGATTAACTCTTTTAGAGAATTGTTGGTGAGAGAAACGATATTGATTGTTAGGTGGCTATGTTGTGCTGAATTCTAAAATCTTTCAATAGTTGATCGAAACAGAATTAAGAATGTTCCAAATGAGGGCATAAATACAAATTACAATTGAAAGAAGCCCTTTTATTTGATTATATTAGGCCTTCAGAATGATAAACATCATACGAAGCATACTTTACTTTCATTTAATGACATTGCTAAGCTGAAACTTAACAACTACCTTTAATGTGGGTTTTGATCTCTACACTTTATTAATGGTAAAATTTAGTATGGAAGGTACTTGTTCACAGTCAAGTGATCTAATGTTTTCTAATTTTCTTTAAGATGGAGAATGGTAACGTACTGAAATATCTGAATACCACTACTTCTATAAATTGAGTCTACAGTTAAACCTAAAGCATGCAAAAAGTAAACCTGAAAACAGCCATAATCACTTTACCTAGCAAATTCTTGTCTTCTAAATTTTTGTTTATCTAGAATATGATTTTCTGAAAATTTATTATCATCAATAAATAAATCATATGTTGATTTTGTTACACCCCCCAGATTCGGAATATGACATGGCCGTATACGACGGTAAATTTCATAATTGGGTTTTAGTTTTCAGCCTCACGCTGTTAAACGTAATCTGCAGATTTCTTCTTTATGTATTAAAAAAAAAAATCAGAAAATTAAGATGTGAACATAATGTAGAAGGATCTTTATGCAACCATCTGTATTAGTTTTAGGATCTTTGTGCAAGTTTTCTATTACTTGCATTCATCAAGCAGTTGTCCTGATAATCTTCAAGTGCTATTTGGTTTTCTAGGTCCAGTTAGTTTTGCATGAAACAGTTAACATGTATATCTTCTGCACATGTTTGAAGCTAAGAAGACCAATAATTTCCTTCTCATATTTTGTCACGCCCCGAGCCCGAGGCGCGGCAGACGCCGCACGCCCGCACGGCGGGCCGCGTAGACGTGCAAGGCATCGGATTACATCAAAGCAAATACAGATGTTCAAAACTTTATTTAAGGATTAATAGCAGATGCTTAAAATTGACAAAATACTTAAAATCATTCAAAAGCAGTCTTACAAAATTCCAAAATAACATATGCCAACATAATTCAAATGTCCAAACTAAACTAACTAAAATGCCAATAACTGAAGAATCATCGAAATCTCTAACGCACTCCCCAATCCCGTGCGATCAAGCCTCTGGATCTGAAAAATGGAGAATACAGAATAATGAGCTACACTAGCCCAGTAAGGAACAAAATACCCCAGAGTGGGGTCAGAGCATATCAGATCAAAATACAGGATAATGTTTGAAACAAATCACAAATAATATCATTTTTGTTTTTATAAAACTCTGATATCATAATCTCAACATGATAGGCTACGGCCACGTAACCCAGCGGCATGGGTTACACAGAGTGCCAGAAACCACTATTATTAGTCACCGGTGGAAACGGTGTCCAGAAACTACTATTCTAATCACCGGTGGCGCGGTGTCGAAACCGGTTCCTCACAGAATACAAGTCGACAGGTCCAACGTATAATCCCCATTGGCGGGGCCAGAACAGAACAGAACAGATCATAGCCATGCTGAGAATATATATATATAAAAACAGATTTCATAAATTTTTCAGTCATAGTTTACGGATTTCAGAGCAAAATTTTCAAATGAAATGCCAGACCCATTTTACTAAATACAAAACATATTTCAGAATTTAATATATTTATTTGAAAATCACACTTGAAGTATTAAGTCACTTACCTCTTCTCGCTTAATTCCTACTTCAGGCAGGCGGATCAGGTTCACCTGTTAACATTTAATTAATTTCTTTGTAAATTTCAGAGCTAAGCGAAAATCCAAAAATAATACTATTGGGTTTTGGGTTCGGGCTCGGGTTCGGATTCGGCGTTGAACTGGATTTCGGGTTCGGATTTCAAATAGACCCAAATTGGGCCCATATAGGGTATGGCCCAACTGGGCCTAACTGGGCTGGACTGGGCCCAAGTTGGGCCTGAAATGGACAGGGCCCAACGGGCCCAGTTTGGCCCGTGATGGGCCTCCTTCTTCCCCCAAACTCCCCATGGACAGGGGAGATGGAAACCGAGAGAGGAAGGGGGAAAAACGGGGTGGTCGGCCTGGGTGGCCGGCCTAGGCGGCTGGGGGCCGTCGCCCGATCGATGGCCGGCCGATCATGGTGGCGGCCGACGGCCGCTGCGGCTCCCGGCGTGAAGAAAACAATCGAGAATGGTCTCGGTTCATGGGGCCAAAACAGGGAAAGAAACATCATGTTATTGGGCATGAAAACGAAGGCAAGAAGGAGGAAAGCTCACCGGCAGTCGACGGAGGTGGTGGGTCTCGGCCAAGGGAAGATCGATCCGGTGTCAGGCGGCGGCGGCGACGCTTGAACCCAAGGAGATGGGTCTCAGAACAAGGGGTGGCCGCGAGGGGGATCCGGCGGCGCTCGGTCGGGAGGGTACACCGGTCGGAGAGGAGGAGGAGGAAAGGAAGAAGAGGAGGAGGAGGAGGAGGAGGAGCTCGGGATGCCCTAGGGGAAGGAGTAGATGGGGCTTTATAGCCCCATCGTAACGGTTCTCCGCCGTGAAAATCGCGGCGGTCAAGCGAGATCCACGGCCGATTCACGGCCGTGAATCGGCCGTGGATGGACTAGGAGGGGCGCCGCGGGGATCTCGCGGCGCCCTTGCCTTGTTTACCCCTCCGGAGGAGCCGGAGAGGATCGCCCACGCGATCCTCTGTTCCGGCTCCTTCCCCAAATGAATCGGGGCTGAAGTCGGCAGAAAGTCAGCGAGGGCTGCCGACTTCAGCCCCGTGTCTCACATTCTTCCCCCCTAAAAAAAAATTTCGTCCTCGAAATTTAACATACCTTAGCTTGCAAAAAGGTCCGGATATTTTTCCTTCATCTCGTCCTCCAGCTCCCATGTGGCCTCTCGTTCTGAGTGATGGCTCCACTGGATCTTAACATAAGGAATCGTGCGCCTCCTCAACACTTGCTCTTTTCTATCAACCACACGTACAGGCTGCTCAGGATATGTCAAATCTTCTCTAAGCTGCAAGGGAGCCACTTCTACCACATGGCTCATATCTGGAATATACTTTCTTAGCATGGAAACATGAAAAACATTGTGAACTCCAGACAGTGAAGGTGGAAGTGCCAATTTGTAAGCCACTGCTCCTACTCTTTCCGGAATCTCAAAGGGGCCGACATAGCGTGGACTAAGTTTTCCGCGTATTCCAAATCGCATCACCCCTTTAGTAGGAGATACTTTCAGAAACACATGATCTCCGACCTGAAATTTCAATTCCCTTCTTCTATTATCTGCATAACTTTTCTGTCTGCTCTGAGCTATCCGGAGGCGTTCCCTGATCAGCTGGATCTTCTCTACTGTTTGTTGCACAATCTCGGGGCCCATAATTTTTCTTTCACCAACATCATCCCAACAGATAGGTGATCTACACTTTCTTCCATATAGAGCCTCATAAGGTGCCATTTGAATACTTGCCTGGTAACTGTTATTATATGCAAACTCAACCAAAGGCAAGTGACGGTCCCAAGAACCTTTCATATCCATTACACAAGCTCTTAGCATATCTTCCAAGGTCTGAATGGTTCTTTCTGATTGGCCATCAGTCTGAGGGTGGAAAGCTGTGCTGAAGCTCAGAGTGGTCCCCAAGGCTTTATGCAAACTACTCCAAAAGTGAGATACAAACCGCGAGTCCCTATCGGAAACAATGGATACGGGTACCCCATGCAACCTCACTATTTGTTCAATGTAGAGCTCTGCAAACTTTTCCAAGGTCATTCCTACTTTGAATGCCAAAAAGTGTGCCGACTTTGTCAATCTGTCCACAATCACCCATATAGCATCATAACCTTTAAGAGTGCGAGGCAACCCGGAGACGAAGTCCATAGTGATGTGTTCCCACTTCCATTCAGGAAGTGGTAGGGGCTGCAACAACCCTGCCGGTCTTTGATGCTCTGCTTTAACTTGCTGACATGTCAAACACCGAGCCACAAATTGTGCAATTTCTCTCTTCATATTATTCCACCAAAATGTACCTTTCAAATCCTTATACATCTTAGTACCCCCAGGATGCACTGTATATCCAGTATTATGAGCTTCCTTCATAATTTCATTCTTTAAATCGGAGTCATTTGGAATACACATTCTGTTCCTGTATCTCAATGATCCATCCTCATGAAGTCTGAATTCTGATTGAGAACCTGATTCAATATCACTTCTAAGCTTTTGCAACTGAGGGTCATCTGCTTGAGCAATCCTGATCCTCTCTATCAAGGTAGGTTGGACACGTAAGTTTGCCAATTGTGCATCGGAGTCATGCCAACATACCTCAATTTCTGCTCTCCTCAGATCTTCCAGAATTTTCCTCTGAGAGGTGAGTAAGGCAGCAATACTACCAGTGGATTTTCTGCTCAGTGCATCTGCTACCACATTAGCTTTTCCCGGATAGTAATGAATAGACAAATCATAATCCTTCAGTAACTCTAACCATCTTCTCTGTCTCATGTTTAGTTCCTTCTGGGTAAAAAGGTATTTCAAACTTTTGTGATCAGTGTACACCTTACAAGATTCACCATATAAATAATGTCTCCAAATTTTTAATGCAAACACAACAGCAGCAAGCTCCAGATCATGAACGGGGTAGTTCTCCTCATATGACTTTAATTGTCGGGAAGCATATGCAATAACCTTATTATTCTGCATCAGTACACAACCCAATCCTTTCTTTGAGGCATCACTGTAGATGGTATAACCTTCGCCACTAGAGGGAAGGGTAAGGATGGGAGCGGACACCAAACGTTGCTTAAGCTCCTGAAAGCTCTGTTCACATTTATCTGACCACTCAAACTTAACTCCTTTACGAGTTAGTCGAGTCAAAGATGCAGCAATAGAGGAAAAATTCTCAACAAATCGTCTATAATATCCTGCTAGGCCCAAGAAGCTGCGAATCTCAGTAACACTATTGGGTCTGCTCCAGTTGACCACTGCCTCGATCTTCTTTGGATCCACATAGATACCCTCTTTAGATATTACATGCCCTAGGAACATCACACTGTCTAGCCAGAATTCACTTTTCTTCAACTTACCATACAACTGCTCTTGTCTTAGGGTTTCCAGTACTAACCTCAAATGTTGCTCGTGCTCGGCCTGGCTCCCAGAATAGATCAAGATATCATCAATAAAGACTACTACAAATTTGTCCAGAAAGGGTCTGAACACCCTGTTCATCAGATCCATAAAAGCTGCAGGGGCATTTGTCAGTCCAAAAGGCATGACCAAAAATTCATAGTGCCCATAGCAAGTACGAAAAGCAGTTTTAGGCACATCTTCAGCCCTTATCTTTAATTGATGGTACCCAGAACGAAGATCAATTTTAGAGAATATCTGAGCACCCTTTAACTGATCAAATAAGTCATCAATTCTTGGTAGAGGATACTTGTTCTTTATTGTTGCTTTATTTATCTCTCGATAATCAATACATAATCTCATACTACCATCCTTCTTCTTTACAAATAAGACTGGAGCTCCCCAACGTGAAATACTAGGTCTGATGAAACCCTTATCAAGAAGATCCTGCAACTGCTCCTTTAATTCTTTCATTTCAGCTGGAGCCATTCTATAGGGGGTCTTAGAGATTGGTGTGGTACCAGGAATTAAATCAATTGCAAATTCAATTTCTCTATCTGGTGGCAAGCCAGGAAGGTCTTCCGGAAAGACATCAGGGTATTCATTCACTACTCGAATATCTTCCAATCTTTGATCTGATTGTCTGGTGTCAACCACTGTGGCAATATACGCCATACTCCCCTTTCTAAGCAGCCGCTTAATTTGCATAGCGGAGACAACTCGAGGGGAGGTATAAGCACCACTCCCTACGAAGCTGAATTCGGTATCTCTGGGGATCTGAAAGTTTACCCGTTTCTCATGGCAATTAATGGTGGCAAATTGTGATGCTAACCAGTCCATACCGAGGATTATGTCAAAGTCATGCATATCTATAACTATTAAATCAGCAGGCAAGTCTCTACCTACAATCCGAATTGGACAAGTCTTGCAGACCTGATTACCAATCATCCCACTCCCTGCAGGAGTGCTAACATGCTGATCATACTCTAATTGCACACAAGGCAGATCATGTTTTTGCACAAATGTAGATGACACAAAGGAATGCGTAGCACCAGAATCAAATAGTGTATGAGCATAAACAGAAGCAACTGGCAATGTACCTGACACCACCGTGTTGGATGCCTGAGCATCCTGCTGAGTCAGTGCATAAATACGACCCTGTGTGCGCAGTCTCCCCCCTTTCTGCTGCTTAGGAGAAGAAGGCTGAGCTGACTGAGCCGGAGCAGGAGAAGCTTGCACTTGCTGGTTTCTTGAAGTTTGAGGCCTCTGAACTGATCGAAGGTCCTGTTGAGGACACTCAGCTACCTTATGACCCTGCTGGCCGCATCTAAAACAGGCACCAGATAATCGTCTACAGTGTTCAGTCTTATGCATACCACCACATGCATCACACTTCTGCTTCTCTTGCTGAATAGTCTTTCCATCAGATCCTTGCTTCCCTGATTGCCAAGATTGGTTATGTGATTTTGCAGTTTTGCTAGAATTCTGTCCACTGCGAGCATCATAATCTCTGCTTCTCTTCTTTTGTTTCTTATCTTTGGCATCATAGGTTTCTTTCCAGACAATTTCCAGATTCTTAGCCCTGTCTACCAGATCATCATAGTTTGTGGAGTTTATTGCGGCCAAACTCCGACGTAAGTGAGGCTTCAATCCTTCTTCAAATCTCCTCATCCGAGACTCTGCATCCATGACGAGGGTGGGAGCAAACCGAGATAGCCTGTCAAACTCTGCCTCATACTCATCCACAGTCATAGTTCCTTGATTCAGATTGAGAAATTCCCTCTCTAGCTCCCTCAGGCGACTGGAGGGAAAATACTTGGAGTAGAATGCTGTGCGGAATCTCTGCCAGGTAAGCGCCTCATGCTCGGGTGCCAATGTGCGCTCCACAGACATCCACCAATGATGAGCTCGGTCCTGAAGCTATAGGTGGCAAATCTGACCTTCTCTTCATCGGTGCACTCCATTGCCCTGAAGGCTTTCTCCATTTCATTTATCCAGGTTTCGGCCTCTTGAGGACTAGTGGTGCCTTTAAAAGCCGAAGGTGCCATTCTCTTGAATTCTGCTATACTCCTTCTTTGCTCAGGAGGAGCAACATCCTGCTGGACTGGTTGCTGAGGTTGTTGCCTCTGTTGTCGTACTAACCCGACGACCTCCTCGATCAGTTCGAGCACCCGAGTTTGATTTCCGGCGGCAGCTTCTGGAGTTGATTGACCCTGGGTCCCTGAGTTATGCGGTGCCTCGCCCGCTTGGTTAGTAGGGGCTCTTCCCCGAGGGCCCCTGACCATCCGATTCAGGCTACGGACACGACGAGGCGGCATTCTGATTCAGTAAAAATATATAGATATTATAAAATCATCCAAACAGAATAATACGAAATAGTTAATAAAATAAATAAACATTATCCCCTTATCTGGTTCCTACCCATCTCTCAACCTTTCTGACGGATCCTACGAATCCTAAAACTTAGGCTCAATATAATTGTTTCAGTTACAATCCCTAGTGATCTTAAACCTGGCTCTGATACCACCAAATCTGTCACGCCCCGAGCCCGAGGCGCGGCAGACGCCGCACGCCCGCACGGCGGGCCGCGTAGACGTGCAAGGCATCGGATTACATCAAAGCAAATACAGATGTTCAAGACTTTATTTAAGGATTAATAGCAGATGCTTAAAATTGACAAAATACTTAAAATCATTCAAAAGCAGTCTTACAAAATTCCAAAATAACATATGCCAACATAATTCAAATGTCCAAACTAAACTAACTAAAATGCCAATAACTGAAGAATCATCGAAATCTCTAACGCACTCCCCAATCCCGTGCGATCAAGCCTCTGGATCTGAAAAATGGAGAATACAGAATAATGAGCTACACTAGCCCAGTAAGCAACAAAATACCCCAGAGTGGGGTCAGAGCATATCAGATCAAAATACAGGATAATGTTTGAAACAAATCACAAATAATATCATTTTTGTTTTTATAAAACTCTGATATCATAATCTCAACATGATAGGCTACGACCACGTAACCCAGCGGCATGGGTTGCACAGAGTGCCAGAAACCACTATTATTAGTCACCGGTGGAAACGGTGTCCAGAAACCACTATTCTAATCACCGGTGGCGCGGTGTCGAAACCGGTTCCTCACAGAATACAAGTCGACAGGTCCAACGTATAATCCCCATTGGCGGGGCCAGAACAGAACAGAACAGATCATAGCCATGCTGAGAATATATATATATAAAAACAGATTTCATAAATTTTTCAGTCATAGTTTACGGATTTCAGAGCAAAATTTTCAAATGAAATGCCAGACCCATTTTACTAAATACAAAACATATTTCAGAATTTAATATATTTATTTGAAAATCACACTTGAAGTATTAAGTCACTTACCTCTTCTCGCTTAATTCCTACTTCAGGCAGGCGGATCAGGTTCACCTGTTAACATTTAATTAATTTCTTTGTAAATTTCAGAGCTAAGCGAAAATCCAAAAATAATACTATTGGGTTTCGGGTTCGGGTTCGGGTTCGGATTCGGCGTTGAACTGGATTTCGGGTTCGGATTTCAAATAGACCCAAATTGGGCCCATATAGGGTATGGCCCAACTGGGCCTAACTGGGCTGGACTGGGCCCAAGTTGGGCCTGAAATGGACAGGGCCCAACGGGCCCAGTTTGGCCCGTGATGGGCCTCCTTCTTCCCCCAAACTCCCCATGGACAGGGGAGATGGAAACCGAGAGAGGAAGGGGGAAAAACGGGGTGGTCGGCCTGGGTGGCCGGCCTAGGCGGCTGGGGGCCGTCGCCCGATCGATGGCCGGCCGATCATGGTGGCGGCCGACGGCCGCTGCGGCTCCCGGCGTGAAGAAAACAATCGAGAATGGTCTCGGTTCATGGGGCCAAAACAGGGAAAGAAACATCATGTTATTGGGCATGAAAACGAAGGCAAGAAGGAGGAAAGCTCACCGGCAGTCGACGGAGGTGGTGGGTCTCGGCCAAGGGAAGATCGATCCGGTGTCAGGCGGCGGCGGCGACGCTTGAACCCAAGGAGATGGGTCTCAGAACAGGGGGTGGCCGCGAGGGGGATCCGGCGGCGCTCGGTCGGGAGGGTACACCGGTCGGAGAGGAGGAGGAGGAAAGGAAGAAGAGGAGGAGGAGGAGGAGGAGGAGCTCGGGATGCCCTAGGGGAAGGAGTAGATGGGGCTTTATAGCCCCATCGTAACGGTTCTCCGCCGCGAAAATCGCGGCGGTCAAGCGAGATCCACGGCCGATTCACGGCCGTGAATCGGCCGTGGATGGACTAGGAGGGGCGCCGCGGGGATCTCGCGGCGCCCTTGCCTTGTTTACCCCTCCGGAGGAGCCGGAGAGGATCGCCCACGCGATCCTCTGTTCCGGCTCCTTCCCTAAATGAATCGGGGCTGAAGTCGGCGAGGGCTGCCGACTTCAGCCCCGTGTCTCACATATTTGGATTTGATTCTCAAGATACTTGGTTTTTTCTATCTTTTTCTTTTTTATTTTGAAGATCTCTTCGTCAAGGCATATTCTATCGATTCTTTGTTCTTCTTTTTGACAACTTCGTTAGCAATACAGAGAACCAAACCAATATCATCCAAGTGATATAGTTGTCAAACTTGCAGTTAGTTTTAAAGACGGGAGATTTGAAGATGGATTGCATTTCTTAAACTTCAAGGAGTGTTAAATTGTTTTGTATTGCAAACTCATTACATTTCAGAAAATTGAATATTTTATATACGGACACCTTTTTTAGCTAGCCTGATTATATGTCTATATTCATTTAATTGGTTAAATCAAGAGAGAGCTTTTAATTTGTATCTTCCATGGAGTTTAGGTCTTCACCTCAAACGCATATGAGTGAGAGAGAGTGAGAGTGAGTGAGAGTGAGAGAGAGAGAGAGAGAGAGAGAGAGTCCAGCTTCACCAAAACAATCATTAATACTTACACAGGACTTTTAGAATAGAATGAATGAATTATATTGCCTTTTTAAAATGTACTAATCTACAGAACTTTCCTTCTGGCAAATTTGCCTGCAGTGTCACAATGCTATTATTTCTTGAATTGCATGAATTAACTTCATCCACCATATATGAATTCGTATATTGCTTGCATACAGTGTACAATTGGCTTCTTCTCCCGTCAAGAAAGGAAAAATTTCATGGAGTTACACCGAGCGACGCACATTAATGTTTTCTGGGCATTTTCACATGCGGGGATCTTGACTCACGGAGTCCTCTTTCATGTGAAAGGAGTTTAGCAAACCTGCGAATATACACCAATTAAGTTCAACTAATCTTTTTGTCACAAATCTAAATTGTTAAAAGAAGGTAGCAACAAACAGAAATGATTCTCTCTACCTTCTAAGAGCATCTTTGTTTGTTCCTTCTCCATTCCCTACTGTTTCAAACACACCAGTCTCCAGGTTCACCCTTGAGACTGGTTTCTTCAACAACTGCTCACCCCTCTTAACGAGATCCTGTAAGTTGTCCTTCGTGGAGACATCAACAGAAGATACAGTCCCGTTCAAAGTATCATCCTACGTTTCCATTCAAGAGAAACCATGACATATAAGGCCTCATTTATAACAAAACAAGCCACCAGTTTTTTTTTTTTTCTTTTTTTTAATGCTTTCCTGATCACATGTTCATACCTCAATCCGAAGATAATTTGATTCAGACCGGAGGGCCTGAAAGACCACTGAAATGTGTATGTCAACCATATCAGCACTTGATTGCATAAACACATCCACCAATGGCGTGGATCCGCCACTCAGCAACCACCCCAGAACTCCCCATTTGCTAGCACGTTTTGCTGTGTACCTTTCTTCAACCTTTGCTGAACCGGTTCCTAATGATATAAGTAGAAGTTTGCGATAGTCCATAGGTCTGTAGGGGAAGTAATCTGGGTTCCCTCTGTGCACCTCCTTCGTTACTTCTCGAATCGCAATCAATGCCTGAAAGTTCACAATTAGAGAGCTTAGCACCATCAATCCATAAATCATAATCAAATTTCATCATCATGGTTTGATGCGTACATACTGGATTATTAGCAGCAACTCCTCCATCAATAAGGTGGAACTCTCTCACGTTCCCTTTGGCATCCTTGGTTTCAAAGTAATGGGCTGGGAGGTACGTGGGTGCTGCAGTAGTTCCAATGCAGATGTCCGAGAGCTGTGCATTCAGAATGCTCTTACGCTTCACCTGCAAAATTTCAGCTGGATACATAAGATTAATCGATAACCAACCAAAATGATAAGAGATAGGGCTTATCTACTTTGTTATCAGTTGGCCTAGCTTTTCTCATTTTGTTCTGAACATTTTATCTGACCTACAGATGGAAAGCAAGATATGCACATTGTCAGCTACCCTTCAAGCACTTTGGAGTTTGGCAGTTATATATATACTGGTCATTATGATTGTTGATATAAAAAGAGTAACTAATATATTTTAAATAACACTGCTAAATCTGATTTGCTACGAAAAGCTAAGTATGCGACAGTTTTAGCCCATTTCAGGGTTCATGAAGTTCTCTAGAATAAAATATATAGTCAATAGTAAATCCCTATTACTTTAACCTTATATCAATTCTTCTTATAATTACAGGGCAACTGTGGCTTCTTTTTGACTTTGACTCTCTTTTGGCCTGATGATTAGAGAGTCCACATCAGGTTAAAGAATTGTTCACAAAATTTCATCTGCTTTCCGCCATGAATCCTTTCAACTATTTTTTGAAGGGAAAGAAGGTGATGGACCCCTTCAGCTACTATGTCACAGTCAGATGGTTTACACTTTTAGCTCCCAATCATATATTAGTATCTGTCGTCCTCTGTGCTGTAAGCAGAAGCATGGGAATGTAGATAGAGAAAATAAGATATACAGGATTAAAGAAGGATCGCACCTCATAGCTGGAGAAAATGGTAGGGTGGAGCCGCTTGATGTCAAAAGTTGGAATAACCACGTTAGTTAAGGTTTGGTGCAGTCGCATGCTTCCCAGATTTTCCCTGATAAGTTTATGAAGATATTTTCCATTGTACCTGGGACCCCATAGAGCTCTAACCATTCTCGTTATTGGAGCCAAAATTCCTCTAAAATAAGAAATTTATGAAGGTTTTTTTTTTGTCAGAAGTGGGATTTGAACCCGAAATTTATGAAGTATTAACTGGAAAATTCTATCAATTGCTGAAAAAAAGATTGTGCGGAAATATCCTTACTAGTTGTAATATACTTACCCATATTGTGGAAATATTTTTGGGCTTTCTGCTAGGTAGAAGGATTCTATGTCTTTTGCTGCGAAGAGTGGGCGATTATCTTCATCTGGTGCAGTTAACATTGCTGTCACAAGACCACCGGTGCTCGTTCCTGCAATCACATCAAAATAGTCGGCAATCCTTGCATCCTCGCCATCAAGTTTCTGCACAAATCAAT
Source organism: Phoenix dactylifera (assembly GCF_009389715.1). Lineage (NCBI taxonomy): Eukaryota > Viridiplantae > Streptophyta > Magnoliopsida > Arecales > Arecaceae > Phoenix > Phoenix dactylifera. Next base: position 26,898 of record NW_024069061.1, on the reverse strand, counting down.
GATAAAGGCCTCCTGAGTCATAGTTGTAAGGAAGAAACAGAAACGGTAATAACAGATGTGACCTAATTTAAATGTCTAAACAAGCTGAAACATCCAATGGAGAATCAAGGCAAGTACTTCTATTGCAGCTCGAAGTACATCATACCTGAAGTTCCGACTCTAAGAAGCTGAGGATGACAGCAGGAATAATTCCTCTAATTCCTCCTCCATCAATGCTTAGAATGGTTATCAGATTCCCATACGTTGGGGCCTGTATTAGATTGATGTTGGATTTTGATTTTTCCATCAAGACTACTTTGTAAGTATGAATTAGGATGGAAATTCTCAACACAAACAGTGTGCCTCTAAGAACTTTCAATTATGTACTGATAGAATTCTGCATATCAGAATGTGCTTTTATAGAAAAATAATTCATCAGTCATACTTCTGGAGTTCTGGTCCAAGTAAACTATCAACTACGTCCTCCATGGCCGCCTCAAGAATTTGACGACTTTTTGTATAAGCGTGTGGTCGTCGGCCGCCAATCTATCATTATGACCATACCTCATCCACTTCCAAAATTTTCTTGATTAAGGTACAGTGTAAGATGTCACGAGAGACTTGTAGGTAGGAAACATTCCATTGGAAGTTAGGTGGATTGCATGACCTCAGTTTGAATTGCTGTTAATCTATCCTTTGTTGACCAAGGGAGATCAAAGTTAGCATTCCAGAAAAATCATTTAAAGGAGGGTGATGAGATAGACGCTTAAGCGTTTGGATCTCCAGATATTCTTGTTTCACACTGGTTAGAATATTCAAATGTGGAACATCGATTTAGTGTCGGCACACAAGAACAAATTAATGCGTGTGGGCATCATATTGTAACTGATTCAACATAAATATGCATTTCGATGCTGCCCATATGCGCATAAAAGGAAAAGGAAACCCAAATTAATTGACATTGGATTATAACAACACAAGAGATATGGTCAAAAATTTTCAATTTTTTCAGGAAAAAAGACGACAGAACATTATCAGCACGAATATTTTAGTTTGGTATACCTATCAGAGAATCGGTGTAAAAATCACATTGAGTGAAAGAAAAAAGAAAAAAAAAACTGTTGAAATGATAATAATCCAGTTAAGTGACTTGTATATCACTTTCCTCAAACTCACTAAACAGTACATGACAAAGGAAAAAGGACTCAAAACAGAATGTAGCAGTTAATTTATCTTTAGAAAACCTATAGACATGTCGTTGATACACAAAGTCTCAATGGAGTGACACATGTCAGTAGAAAATGTTGTCCCTCGTATGTGCAGACCTTTTCTCTTGCTATTTTTCAACTAAATCAGCATTGTCTTTTGCTTTTTCCTTCACATGTCAGTGATTAGCTGATGAACTTCTATTCTCAAGATTTTAAATTTATATTATTATGTAGTTTGTCAGAGTAAATTTGTATAAGAAGAAAGACTTGGACCAAATTATCTTGCCGTACACCCTGAATACAACAAACTAGGTAAGAAACATCATCATGACATCAGCTACCATTTGATACTTAAACAGAACAAAAACATTTTTCTTCTCAAAAGGTTCTGCATGTTCAAAGATCCACTTGTACGTAGCATGCCCTCTGCATTCTTATCAATATATAATGTACTTATTAACTGTCTGTTAATTCAAGAGGTGGTTTTTTTTCCAGGTTATCACAGCATTCAACTTTATTTATTTATTTATTTATTTTGGCATCTTCATTGGCACCTTCAATATGTGGCCCCTCGGTATTACAGATTTACACTCTTCTGCCTTGTAATGCTTCAAGTAGTTTCCTCAGCATAGATTCCTTACTGTGGTGCATTGGTGACATTTAGACTCCATGGAGAGTCTTTGAATCTTAAACCGTGTCTTGAGATATTTAAATGAATGCAAGCATAAAATTGAATGCATCTATGAACAAACAAAGCTTATAAACTCTGAAGAAACAAATATACTTCAGTTGCAATATTCTAGAGTAATAACCAAACTCAAAGAGTCAAAAAAAATGATTAGCATATGATCAAAGATATGATGATGCATTAATGTTGTTTATTGAATATTCTCCGTTTCATTGGTGATGCCTGATAACACTGACCTATGGACATCGATTCATTCAAGTGACAGGCAAAGCTAAAATCATCTGGTCGGTATCTGCATCTATATAACTCAATTCCGATCTTTGCTGATTATTTTACAAATAAGATCATTCAACATGGGTATTTTCTTTCCTTATTAAACAAGATTGGATCTGTATTCGTTTTAATTCTACACTATCAGTATGTTACCAGAGCATGTGCTTCTCTTTCATCTTCATTCTACGATGACCATATCATCTCAACAAGGAGTCTTCCAACCTAATCTGTTGGTTAGAGAAGTAGTTAATTTTCAATGAGGAAAAGATAGAAATCTCAGCATTACCTTCCCAAAAAAGGTGATTTTGTCCAAGTTCATGAAATAGAAAATGTTCAGACTCATGTATCTAATCAAGTTCATCGAAAAGAAGATGTTAAAGTGCAATTTTCTACAACTGAAATCATTAGTGTTGAGCTAGTTTCACAGCATAATGTTATTTTGGAAGCGGGATAACCTTGTAGTTGATAATAGCCCAAGTGTGATAGCTGAAAGTGCACAATTAGGACACCAACCTAAAAGTGGAAAAGAGCGTTCTGTTGATGCGGATGCAGTAGCGTTCAGTTACAAGTAGAGATCACAAGAACACAGGCACTCGTCCAACCAAAGAGAAGGCTACTAGCAAAGTCAGAATAGGGCCCGAATGGGCTGAAGTCGGCAGTCGCAGCCGACTCCAGCCCCATCGATCCACCGCCGCCCCTTCACCTCCCTCCTCCTCCTTCACCGGTGGTGGGCGTGCCATCCCGACCGAGAACCGCCGCCCAAAACTCCCTCTTCTCGCTCTACGCCGTCCGAGTGCCCTGTTTTCTTTGATTTCCCCTCGTCGCCGGAAGCGCCGCCGCCTCCGCCGCTTGACCGCCGGACCGAGCCACCCTCGGCCGAGATCCTCCCCTCCGTCGACTCGCTGGCGAGCTCCCCTTCTCCTTGTTTTTATTTTCTTAGATAATCTATTCTGGACCAAACCGAGAATGCTCTTGGTCTTCTTCCCCCGTCGGCCATTTGCCACTTCCGCCGGCCGCCACCGCGGTCGCCGCCGCTTCCGTCGCCGGCTACACCGTGCCGGACCTTCCGGCATCACCTCTCTCTCCTCCTTCTCTTCCCCTTCTCCCTGCTTCTTAGTTCACGGGATGAAAAAACATCATTGGGCCGTCATTGGCCCATGTTCATCCAATTCGGGCCGGTTCACTGGGCCTGCTTGGCATTGCCATTGTGGGCCAAACTTGGCCCGAGTCAGCAATTTTAGGCTCTATTGGGCCGCGCATATTATGGGCCAAATTTAGGCCCAGTTCAGTCATTTTGGTCCTTGTTGGCATATCCATCGTGGGCCTAGTTCGGGCCCTGTTTATTCTGTTGGGCCATGTCAATTGTAGGTCGTGTACCTTTTGGGTCGTGGTGGCCCTGTTCACCATGTTGGGTCGTGTCCATTGTAGGCCGAGTTCGGTCCCTGTTCACCCTATTGGGGCCGTGTCCATTATGGGTCATATTCATTTTGGGCCTTGTTCACCTATTGTGGGACGTGTTTATTGTGGAACGTATTTATTTTGGGCCTTGTTCACCCATTGTGGTTGTGTTTATTTTGGGCCTTGATCAGTGATTTTGGGCCCTGCTCATCTATTGTAGGCTTAGTCCGTTCATTTTAGACCAGATACATTGATTGATTTAGGTTGACCCAGGCAAAATCTCTCTTTTCTTATTTTGGTCAAATCGGACTAAATAGGCCAAGCTTATAATTGGACCTAATTAGTGTTGGGAACCCGCCCATGCCGCTGATATTTCAAAAAAATTTCAGATGGCAGCGGAATCGGCATGCACGGGTTCGACGTTCATCGCATGAACGCTTGTTTCGAGACCTTTCGTAATTAGGTAAGAATTAAAACTTTTAGAACTAATAGGAAGATCAAATCTTCACCTTGCGCGGGTAGATGATCACCGCAAATCTGAATTCGTGGTTTTGGAAGAGGGTTCGCTTGAAGCCGTTCAAACGTCCGGCCTCTACGGGTATCCACACGAAGCAGGATCCGATCCAAGCTCTCTATCTCACCGGGGTGCTAGCTCCCTTGCAGAGATAGCTTTGATGGCTGAAGTCCTCTCTTTCAATCAACTCTTGATTGCACTTGAGAGGAGGAAGAAGAAGGATGAAGAAGAGGAAGAAGATCAAATCCCTTCGCAGCTTTCTTCTTTTCACACGCGCTGAAGCCAAGGAAGAAGACCAAGAGGAGGGAGACGCCTCCTCTTCTTTTCCCCTTGCAGATGGCGGCTGAACCAAGGGAGGAGAGGGAGAGGGTGGCCACGGCTTGGAGGAAGAGGGATTCCCAATGCCTAGGGCGCCGGCCCCAAGTCCTCTTCTTAAAGGGATTGGAGCTCCTAACATTTAGGAGCTCCATGACAAGTTACCAAAGAGGGGGCGCCGGCCCCTCTCTTCATGTCGCCCTAGCCATGTGGAGAGGGGCTGATGCCCCTCTTACTTGGTTAACCTAATCCTCTTCCAAAGAGGATTAGGTGCCTCTCTTATGGTTTAATCCTAGTCTAATTAGGATTGGCCAAATTGGGTTCAATCTATACTAGTCCTAATCCAATTAGGACTTGAATGAACCATGACTCAATTGAACTCTTCAATCCTAATCCAATTAGGAGTCATGTTGATTCATTAGATTAATAATTAATTTAGACTTAAGAAATCCTAATCCAATTAGGATTTGTTTAATTTTAGTCCTAATCTAATTAGGACTCTATTTGAATCCGAAGTCCTAATCCAATTAGGATTTCTAGGAATCCTACTCCAAGTAGGAATCCAATTTTAATTCAAAACTCCTAATCTCATTAGGATTGAGGAATCCTATTCCAAATAGGAATCCCAGTCCTACTCCAACTAGGATTCCCAGTCCTAATCCAATTAGGACTCTAGGAATCCTACCCGAAGTAGGACTCTTGTTTCAAGTCCAATTAATTAATTCCCTTTGTTCTTCTTCAACTTCTTATCAATCAAATTGATTTCTTGTGATTCCTAATCATGATTTCAACCATCGGATCGGTCAATACTTCTAGTGTGTGTGACCCCATAGGTTCTATTCTGACTGGTAGTGAGATATATTGTGATCTCTATCACTATATCATTGAAAACTCTTTTCAATGGGTTGGAACGATTCCAACTCAACTCATTAGGGTTTATCGATCATCAAGATAATCCCTATGAGTCCCACCATCCACCAGTGACACCTAGCAGCATGTAGTGGCTACCCAGCAGAATGGAATGATGAACCTCTAGGTGCAGTTAACATGTGATACAGTCCTACTATCGTGGATCCCTACAGGACGGAGGTCATGGACAACTCGTCAAACCCCATCGTCTGTCATATGTCAAGATTTATTCGACTCGAGTTCGATAGTGAAAAAACTCTTTCTCCACTGTGCATACTGCCCCGGCCGAGGTCTTACGAACTCAGTCTTATAAATCACATAGGATCTCTCCTTATCTATCAAGGTCGATAGATTCCATATAGGTGCATACCCTACTCCTACAGTGAACTTACTGCAGCCAATCTACACTGCATGGACCCATATGGCTAGAGACCATGTATGTGTGCAGTCAAACTACAATAACCTCACTGTGAGTAGCCGAAGCACCGCAGGTCAAAGGACCAGTCACACTACTGCAACATCAAGCAAGTCACTGACGAGTGGATAGACATCCAAGTGACTTCTTGTATTGGTCACGCTCAGTACCCTTGTTCTCTAACAAGCACCTGCACTATCACTTCAGTGTCCCTACACTGTGGACTCAAGTCTCGTCCATCCAGAAGGAGAGTGATCTGTGCACTGATCGGATCGATCACCGTCCTCGTGATGATCCTTTGATCAGGAGCATTTAGAAATTAATCACCAATGATACATGGCTCAAATTCTCAACTCTTGAGAATATGTATCATCATCTTATTAATTTCTTGGACGATTCATAGACACATAAACAATATGAATGAAAAAGATGCCTTTTATTTATTCAATAATAAATAGTCAAGTACAAAATTATGTCCCTAGAATCAACAATGTGTCAGCCAAATTGGCTTCTAGGGCATACATCTAACAATCTCCCACTTGCACTAAAGCCAATTGGTCATATATCTTAGGCCCATCTTCTCAAGGTGGGCTTCAGTCTTTTGCTGACTCAGCTGCTTAGTGAACGGGTCTGCCACGTTATCCGCGGAGTCTACTCTCTGCACCTCTACATCATAGTCGCGTATGAAATGGAAGCGCCGCTCTATGTGCTTGGATTTCTGATGAGACCATGGCTCCGTAGCTTGTGCTATGGTGCCAATGTTATCGCAGTAAAGTGTTATGGCATCTAATGACATTACACCTAACTCTGCAATTAACTTTTAATCAGAAGGTTTCTACTGCACCCTTAGATACGGCTTAACATTCAGCTTCTAAGGTAGAATCTATAATGATCGGTTGTTTGGAACTCTTCCAAATTTACTGAACCACAATTGCACATATTCTGATGTAGACTTTCTATCATCAATATGTGTGCATCCTTCTACCTTCAACTCTGATCTTCTCCCAAAGACCAAGAACATGTCCTTAGTTCTTCTCAAGTACTTAAGACTGTTCTTTCACAGCTATCCAGTGCTTCTTGCCTGGATCTGACTGATATCTGCTTGTGACACTCACAGCAAGAGCTATATCAGGTTATGTACATAGCATGGCATACATGAGGCTTCCCATTGCCGATGCATAGGGAATCTTGCTCATGTGTTGAATCTCTTCAGCACCTCCTCTATGTACATCTTCTGTGAAAGGCCAAGCATTCTTTTAGATCTATCTCTATAGACCTTTATTTCCAAAATATAGGATGCTTCCCCAAGGTCTTTCATGGAGAATTCTTTTGACAACCAGACCTTGACCGAGGTTAGCATGGGAATATCATTCCCAATCAGGAGAATGTCATCTACGTACAGTACGAGAAAAACGACAGCACTCCCACTAACCTTTTTGTAAACACATGGTTCCTCCTCGTTTTTGATGAAATCAAACGTTTTGATTGCATCATCGAAACGAGTGTTCCAACTCCGAGAGGCTTGCTTTAGTCCATAGATGGATCTTTGCAGCTTGCAGACCTTGTGATCTCCATCACTGGAAGTGAAACCCAAAGGCTGTTCCATATAGATATCTTCATCAAGATATCCATTCAGGAAAGCAGTTTTCACATCCATCTGCCAGATTTCATAATCATGAAATGCTGCAATGGCAAGCAATGTTCGGATGGATTTTAGCATGGCTACAGGTGAAAAAGTCTCCTGATAGTCAATACCTTCGCGCTGACTATACCCTTTCGCCACAAGCCTTGCCTTATAGGTCTCTACCTCTCCATCCGAACCTATCTTCCTTTTGTAGATCCATTTGCATCCAATAGGTACAATACCTTCTGGTGGATCTACTAAGGTCCAGACTTGGTTGGAATGCATGGAGTCTATCTCTGACTTCATAGCTTCCAGCCATTTCTCGGAATCGATATCAGATATCGCCTCGTTGTAGGTTTTGGGATCCTGTATGTGATCCCTATCCCCCACTAGGAACATTTCCTCGGTATCCTCTTCTAGTATACCTAAGTATCTATCGGGAGGATGGGAGACCCTACTAGATCTACGAGGTGGTTGAGGGACATCGTGTACTGGCTCCTTATGAATAGGTTCTATAGGATCCATGACTCGTTGCTTTTCAGAGACTTTCTCTTCAAGCTCAATTTTCCTCCCACTGCCTCTATCAAGGATAAACTGATTTTCCAAGAAGATGGCATGACGGCTCACAAACACATTGTGATCCTCTGAGACGTAAAAATTGTATCCTAATGACTCTTTAGGATATCCTATAAAACGAGCACTTATGGTCCTAGCCTCTAACTTGTTCGCCTGTAGTCGCTTGACGTGGGCCGGACATCCCCAAATCTTGAGATGACCCAGACTTGGTTTCTTACCATGCCATATCTCATACGGTTTGGTAGGAACGGATTTAGAGGGAACTCTATTCAATAAATAAATCGCTGTGAGTAACGCATCTCCCCAAAGGAACATAGGTAAATTAGTGAAGCTCATCATGGACCTGACCATATCCAATAGGGTCCGATTCCTCCTCTCTGACACCCCGTTGAGTTGAGGTGTACCCGGAGGTGTCCATTGTGAGACTATGCCGTTTTCTTTGAGATAATCCCAGAATTCCCCACTAAGGTATTCTCCTCCTCGATCTGATCGAAGAGCCTTAAGAGGTTTTCCAGCTTGTTTTTCTACTTCATTCTTGAACTCTTTGAACTTTTCAAAAGACTCAGACTTGTGTCTCATAAGATACACATACCCATACCGTGAGTAATCATCGGTAAAGGTAATGAAGTAAGAATAACGTCCCCTGGCTAGCACATCGAATGGGCCACATACATCTGTATGTACTAGGGCAAGTAATTCAGTGGTCCTCACCCCATGTCCTACAAAGGGCAGTCTTGCCATTTTTCCTTGAAGACAGGACTCGCAAACTGGATATGACTCGGAAGTCAATGAGCCTAAAAGCCCATCTTTATCCATTTTGTTCATTCTGTCCTCTCCAATATGGCCAAGCCTGAGGTGCCACAAATATCTTTGGTTTATCTCATCTCTGGATCTTTTGGATCCTTTGGCACTCACATCTTGCTCGGTAACATTCACAGATACATCCATATGTAAATGATAGAGACTGTCAATCATGAAACCACGTGCGACTATTTTATTTCTCAAATAAATAGAATAGCAGTCTTTGTCAAATGTAAAAACATGACCTTCCTGTGCTAGACATGAAACAGAAATCAAATTTCTGCTAGCAACAGGTACATAATAGCAGTCTCTAAGTATTAAACTAAATCCAGACGGTAGTCGCAGATGGTAGGTGCCCACAGCCACAGCAGCAACTTTTGCCCCGTTGCCAACCCGAAGGGTTACCGCACCTTCCGCCAGCCTTCTACTTTCCTTTAGACCCTGCATGGTAGTGCACAAATGAGCACTAGAACCAGAATCTATAACCCAACTAGAAGTAGAAGAAAACGTTAGATTAGTTCAATTATGAGCAAGTCTATACCTTCCGAAGGTGTGTCACCTTTCTTGTTCTTCAGGCTCTCGAGGTATGAAGGACAGTTTCTCTTCCAGTGGCCTTCGACATTGCAGTGGAAACATTTTCCTTTGTCGTTAGCCCTTTTCTTTTGAACTTCCTTCTTTGGCTTCTTGTCTTTCTTCTGCTTCTTTGTAGGCTTCCTTTTCTTCCAAGTAGACTTTCTCTTGGAACCAGAAGTCAACTCAGCAGCGAGGACATTGCCCCTTGAACCTTTCAAGGCTCCCTCAGCAGTTACCAACATGTTGATTAGTTCAGTCTTAGTGCATTCAATCTTATTCATGTGGTAGTTTACTATAAACTGACCAAATGAATCAGGAAGTGACTGTAGGATCAAATCCACTTGCAATTCCTTGTGCATGTCCATACCGAGCTTCTCAAGCTCCTCTAGGTCCTTGATCATGGTCAGACCGTGATCATGGACAGACTGCCCTTCGTGCATCTTTGCTTTGAAAAGCCTCTTGGACACTTCAAAACGAGCTGTGCGACTCTGCTCACCATACAACTCTTGCAGGTGTGCCAGTATTTCCCTAGCAGTCTTTATATTTTCATGCTGGCATTGGAGTTCATTAGACATAGATGCCATCATATAGCATTTTACTCTAATGTCATCATCCAACCACTTTTTATGCATCTCACGCTGAACATCAGTAGGACGTGCTGGTAGTGTGGGGATATCTGAATCGAGTATGTAGCCTATCTTCTCACAGTCCAAAACTATTTTGAGATTTCTAAGCCAGTCTTTGTAATTGGTTCCGGTCAGTCGGTTGGTCTCAAGAATACGGGTCAAAGGGTTTGAAGCCGACATTGTATCTGCAGAGAGTAAAGATTCTAGTTAGACTTTTGTACTTGATCCTAATCTATCCTAAGGTCTTTTAGAACAAATATGACTTCCACTATTTTCTCGAATTCCTCACACTCCCCTGGTAGGAAAACGGAAATCCCACACGACTAGGGTTTCTAGTGGGTACTGCGGTCCCACCAATTCACATGCCACCTCACCTAACAGTTATTGGTGACACATAGATGGATGAGTGTACAACTCTTGTACAATGCTTCTCAAGCATGTTGCAGTGCAACTTGGTCTCTAAGCCATGAAGACCTCACCTAACAGTTATTGGTCCCATTTCTTAGTTAAGTCAGACCCACTGTATAACCGTAGGAATAAAGTCGTCATTGGGTCCTCACCTAACAGTTATTGGTGCCCAACCCCACCTTTACCCTACAACATCTCATGTCTATAGAGAGGTCCAGCCCCCCAATGCAACTTGACCACTGTATCCAGCCGAGACAAGTCAACATCAGAAAGGCCTTAGCAGCTCTACTACAGTGGAAGACCTATTGACTTAATATTGGTTAATCAGGTCTTAGTGTTTGCAACTTGAGCCTTTCATAAGAGGTAATCGAACAATTGGCCAGGTAAGCAGGTGGGAGGCTCCCCTTACTCAGAGAGTAAGGTCCTAATTAAGTAACCACCTTTCATGCTTTCCTAGACACCAATTAGATCAATTAATCTAATATGACTTGCTCATGTCGGTTCACTCTCGACTTGATTGAGGAGGTTTTGATTTAGGTCTCAATTGGGTTTGCTACATCACATGTAGACCTATCTACCCGACTCTCATTCACATCACATGCAAACGGCGCATTGCAGGCAGTTATAATCGCGGCATCAAATTAAAGCTAAACTTTAACTAGGTGATGATCATGGATTCTAATTAGGTCGTATTACAAGCACATGCACATCAATCGATCAAGTGGTCTTCAACTCTTGAATTGGATCCAAGCTTCCTTGATTCGATCCTTGATCAACTCTTGATCCCATCGCCATCAACCGCTTAGACCCCTGTTCATCTCATGCATCGTCTTCGACTTGATCGTTGATGTACATCACATCACAGAAATACAACCAGATGTAAAATAAAAATAAAAATAATTTACATCTCCTTTTAGGAGGCACGCAGGCCTCTCAAAATATCAAATAAGATGCATGCAAGCATCTGAAAAATTACATGACATCGCAGATCACATCGCAGGTCATTACATTTGATACCAAAAGGGGTTGAATCCTATGATCATCACCGTATGCTACAATTATAATTTTCAGATCTGAAACTTAACTGATTATATCATGACATAGGTCGCTGATCATGCTAATCATGATTCTAAACTTTGTAATCCCATTAACAATGCAATTAGAATCATCTTTTTATCACATAAAAATCAGCATGTAAAAAATCAGCACCCCTGAAAAAATCTGCATGCAGAATTTTTCAGCATGCATGATCATTTAATTTTCAGATCTAATATGCCTTTAGATATTTAATTCTTACCTTAATCTACGAAGCCTAGGCTCTGATACCACTGTTGGGAACCCGCCCATGCCGCTGATATTTCAAAAAAATTTCAGATGGCAGCGGAATCGGCATGCACGGGTTCGACGTTCATCGCATGAACGCTTGTTTCGAGACCTTTCGTAATTAGGTAAGAATTAAAACTTTTAGAACTAATAGGAAGATCAAATCTTCACCTTGCGCGGGTAGATGATCACCGCAAATCTGAATTCGTGGTTTTGGAAGAGGGTTCGCTTGAAGCCGTTCAAACGTCCGGCCTCTACGGGTATCCACACGAAGCAGGATCCGATCCAAGCTCTCTATCTCACCGGGGTGCTAGCTCCCTTGCAGAGATAGCTTTGATGGCTGAAGTCCTCTCTTTCAATCAACTCTTGATTGCACTTGAGAGGAGGAAGAAGAAGGATGAAGAAGAGGAAGAAGATCAAATCCCTTCGCAGCTTTCTTCTTTTCACACGCGCTGAAGCCAAGGAAGAAGACCAAGAGGAGGGAGACGCCTCCTCTTCTTTTCCCCTTGCAGATGGCGGCTGAACCAAGGGAGGAGAGGGAGAGGGTGGCCACGGCTTGGAGGAAGAGGGATTCCCAATGCCTAGGGCGCCGGCCCCAAGTCCTCTTCTTAAAGGGATTGGAGCTCCTAACATTTAGGAGCTCCATGACAAGTTACCAAAGAGGGGGCGCCGGCCCCTCTCTTCATGTCGCCCTAGCCATGTGGAGAGGGGCTGATGCCCCTCTTACTTGGTTAACCTAATCCTCTTCCAAAGAGGATTAGGTGCCTCTCCTATGGTTTAATCCTAGTCTAATTAGGATTGGCCAAATTGGGTTCAATCTATACTAGTCCTAATCCAATTAGGACTTGAATGAACCATGACTCAATTGAACTCTTCAATCCTAATCCAATTAGGAGTCATGTTGATTCATTAGATTAATAATTAATTTAGACTTAAGAAATCCTAATCCAATTAGGATTTGTTTAATTTTAGTCCTAATCTAATTAGGACTCTATTTGAATCCGAAGTCCTAATCCAATTAGGATTTCTAGGAATCCTACTCCAAGTAGGAATCCAATTTTAATTCAAAACTCCTAATCTCATTAGGATTGAGGAATCCTATTCCAAATAGGAATCCCAGTCCTACTCCAACTAGGATTCCCAGTCCTAATCCAATTAGGACTCTAGGAATCCTACCCGAAGTAGGACTCTTGTTTCAAGTCCAATTAATTAATTCCCTTTGTTCTTCTTCAACTTCTTATCAATCAAATTGATTTCTTGTGATTCCTAATCACGATTTCAACCATCGGATCGGTCAATACTTCTAGTGTGTGTGACCCCATAGGTTCTATTCTGACTGGTAGTGAGATATATTGTGATCTCTATCACTATATCATTGAAAACTCCTTTCAATGGGTTGGAACGATTCCAACTCAACTCATTAGGGTTTATCGATCATCAAGATAATCCCTATGAGTCCCACCATCCACCAGTGACACCTAGCAGCATGTAGTGGCTACCCAGCAGAATGGAATGATGAACCTCTAGGTGCAGTTAACATGTGATACAGTCCTACTATCGTGGATCCCTACAGGACGGAGGTCATGGACAACTCGTCAAACCCCATCGTCTGTCATATGTCAAGATTTATTCGACTCGAGTTCGATAGTGAAAAAACTCTTTCTCCACTGTGCATACTGCCCCGGCCGAGGTCTTACGAACTCAGTCTTATAAATCACATAGGATCTCTCCTTATCTATCAAGGTCGATAGATTCCATATAGGTGCATACCCTACTCCTACAGTGAACTTACTGCAGCCAATCTACACTGCATGGACCCATATGGCTAGAGACAATGTATGTGTGCAGTCAAACTACAATAACCTCACTGTGAGTAGCCGAAGCACCGCAGGTCAAAGGACCAGTCACACTACTGCAACATCAAGCAAGTCACTGACGAGTGGATAGACATCCAAGTGACTTCTTGTATTGGTCACGCTCAGTACCCTTGTTCTCTAACAAGCACCTGCACTATCACTTCAGTGTCCCTACACTGTGGACTCAAGTCTCGTCCATCCAGAAGGAGAGTGATCTGTGCACTGATCGGATCGATCACCGTCCTCGTGATGATCCTTTGATCAGGAGCATTTAGAAATTAATCACCAATGATACATGGCTCAAATTCTCAACTCTTGAGAATATGTATCATCATCTTATTAATTTCTTGGACGATTCATAGACACATAAACAATATGAATGAAAAAGATGCCTTTTATTTATTCAATAATAAATAGTCAAGTACAAAATTATGTCCCTAGAATCAACAATGTGTCAGCCAAATTGGCTTCTAGGGCATACATCTAACAATTAGGTGGATCAGGCCCAAAAGCTAAACTAGCCTTAGATCATGTATCTCTTTCTCAGCAAGCCCACATTCTGACTAGATCTAGACCTTTTCCTTAATGGTTGATCCAAACCACTCGGACCGAGCCTAAGACTAGGATCAGACTAAATTCAGACTCGAGCTGAGATTCTCTCTCCTCCTTTTTTTTCTCTAGACAAGCTTGGGGATCATAGTATAAGCCCTATTCTTCTTGTAGCTCGGATCTAAGTTGACTCAATTTGAAAACCCCGAACAGCCTGGTACCTAGGCGGTTGACCAACCATTACTTTAGCCCCAACTAGATTTGACTTTTATCTAACCTATTGAATCCTCCTAGCTCAGACTGACCTGAGCAGTTGGGCACTATCACCCAACCAACTTGATCTGGGGGCATTAGACAGTAGTGTTCATTTTTGACTTTTCAAATTATATTAAAATTTATAATTTTTTAATGATATTAAAAAGGTCTATCTGACACATCTGCCTAAAGTAGGATTTAAAGCGGAAAGCGCTAAGTAACTTAATACTTCAAAGTGTATTTTCTAAATTCTTTGATAAAATAATAATTAGTTGATTAAATACTGATATTTTGTTTTGTACTTAGTAGAATGGGCAGGCATGTTAATAATTATTTTAAAATTATGTATATGTTATGAAATCTGCAAAATGTGACTGGTAAATTATGAAAAATATGTTTTGTATGTATGTATTTTCAGTGAGCAATATAATACCTCAGATTGGGGTCAAAGCATGCCAGATATTTAATTAAAACATAAAATAATGACTAAAAAATAAATCAAAAATAAACATATTTTTTATAAACTTTATTAAGTATTTTCATAAAAACCAATATTAGGATCTTAACATCAATAGGCTATGGCCACGTAACTCAGTGACATTGATTGTACAAAGTGCCAAAAACTACTATTATTAACCACCGGTCGCAATGGTATCCAAATACTACTATTCTAATCACCGATGGTGCGGCGTCGAAACCGGTTTCTTACAGATTACAAATTGACAGGGCCAACGAATAATTTTCATTGGCGATGCCAGATCCTAGCTATTCGCGAGCAATTGTTTAAAGAAGTTGCCATGTCTGATATAGCTCAAATCCAGCCTCCAACATATGTGGTGCAAAAATAAAATTGTTCTCCCAAGTGCAGGAGAATCGCACAAGTAGTATAACTCGGAAGTCCGAGGTCGATTCCTCAGGAAACGAAATATGGATTATTAGCGTAATTTCAGATTAATTAATTCAATAAATTCGTGGGTTAAGATGATGTTTTGCAGATAGAAAATAAATCGAATAAATAGAGAATCGAAGTTAGGATAGATTAAGATGGTGCAGGGATCCAGAATCTCCTTTGATAATATCAAATTCATGTGATAAATTCTATAATTCTTTTGTTTTCTTTAAGAATTATAAGCAGAAAATTTAATTATGGAGTATGTTCTTGATAACATGAATTCTTTTGTTAAGCATTCAACGTGCCTTATAACGTCAACGATGAATCAAATAATCGAGGAAGACATGTATCAATAAGCATAAATCATAAAAGAATTTTCAACATATAAGAATCATGGCATAATCAAAAGATAAATCGTATAAAGCAAAGGATTAGAATTTACATCATGAATTTGGTATACCAAATGATCTCCCTTCACCCATCACCTAGGATATCAGCCCTCCATCTTCCTCTCTCTTTCTCACTCTTTTTTCTTTTAATAACAGAAACAGGGCATCCCCTGTTTCTTTCTATTTTTTTTTTCTCTTTTTCTTACTACTGCAGCAGCCAGGCTCCTCTGTTTTCTTCTTCAAATCGGAATCGGAGCTCCCCCCTTCTCTTTCCAATCCCAGCCCCTCTTATACTCATCTCCCCCCTCTATGGATCTTGGGGATGCGCTGGAAATCAATGCGAACGGCTGATCTTGGGCGCGTGAGGTTGGAAGGATGAAGTCGCGAATGCTGTGGAGGAGGCGGACGGCTGGGCGGTGATCGCGGATGGCCGGAGGAGACTGAGGTGTGGAGGCTTGGCATGAATCCCAATCTTCTTCAAATGGATGCACAGAGATGCTTGGGAGTTGATCGCGGATGCTGGGAGATCGTTGTGAGAGGATCATGGACGCTGATCTCGGGCGCGTGAGGTTGGAAGGATGAAGTTGCGGATGCTGTGGAGGAGGCGGACGGCTGGGCGGTGATCGCGGATGGCCGGAGGAGACTGAGGTGTGGAGGCTTGGCATGAATCCCAATCTTCTTCAAATGGATGCACAGAGATGCTCGGGAGCTGATTACGGGCTGAAGCATGGGAGCGTTGATCGGGTTGTGAATGGACTCGAGGAGGAGCGGATGCTGGGAAGCCTCTGAGATCAAATCACGAATCCGGGAGCTCGCGGTATGCTGAAGATGGTAATGGATGAGGGCTGCAGCAGGATCTTTGGCATGTGTCACGGGAAGAGGCTATGGCATGTAGACATGTGTAGCTCCGGTGCAAATGTGCTTGGCCAGGTTCAACTATGCTCCTAACATCATTAGGCTTGGAGCCATGCCTTATCCCAAACTATACAAAATGCGCATTTAAACTCTTGATTTATAATAACCTTTGCACCACAAAAATATAATATTAATGCAACACTTTTATCATTATTTATTAGCAATAATATTAATTTAAGTGATGTGTAAATCGCACTTTTGTGCTCTCATCACACCCCCCAACTAGCTTATTGCTAGTCTCTAGCAATTCAGAGTAATTAATAACATGAGAGTACAAAAAGTGTCGGTTGACCCTTTGATGTTTTATTAGAACTAATTGTATAAAATTAAGTTAAGTACTCACTTTCGTAGGAATCACGATTGCACTTAGCACGTGCAACAAGCCGTTAAACCCCTAGGTTATCCTAGTGGACGAGTGTTGTCTCGTGAGGGTTTGCAGTGATGTTACCCACAAACATAATTCATAAAATACTATATAATGAAATCTAGGTTAATACACACGTGATATATATATTTTTCTCAAGCTTGGCAACTATCAAAGCAAGGGGAATACTAAAGTGTAGTATGCATAAACAGAATGACTTTCTTAGAGCACTAATACCTCCACCACAACATGGTACCGCTTGAATTTTAGGTGCACTACTCAAGTTCGCAAGTGTTTACTACAGTTTATTAGAACCTGATCTATCAAATTTTCAGAATATCACATGTTGTCTACATTCGTCAAGAATGGTTCGTATGTAAAGAAAGAGCTATTAATCCCAACTAAATATCCAAAGTACACAAAGGTCCAATACAATGGAGTCAAACCAGCCATTACCACATGTCACTGGGTTCAGCCCGACCAACCCTATTCATGCTTATATATATATATATATATATATATATATATATTGGAAACACATATGGTGATTACAATAGTCCAACCCCCTTAGGCTCTAGCAAGGTCCATGTAGCGAGTTTTCGGCCAATGACTCTTGATCCAGTTGGCTCAAGGCATTAGGTGTAAACACCCCTCGGGCTTAATTACTCGAACCAAACTACGCCACGAGGTTAGACTTGTCATCTCCTCATTTATTTATTTATTTAATTTTTTTTTTCAAAATAGAGAAGGTAAACTGAACCATATAATGTGACTGCAACGTGACTATAGGTCAACCAAGATCGAAACATAAGGCACTTAGATGATCTAGCCGGGGTATTCAACCTCGATCTTTATGTGAAAACCAAATCAAGAACCTTATAGTACGGACAAGGATACTCGTACTTCTTTTACAGATATAGCTCAATAAAAATGCATTAAACAAATGTGAACTCCTGAGGCCTTCCTATAATCATTAAATACGTGTGTGGGGATCTAATAATAGGTCTCTAATCAGTCATAGTATGCATGTATTCCTTGCCTTAATAGTTGCACAAACTCAATATGAAAATACATGTGCATTTGCTAAAAAGAATGCAAAAACAATTTTTTTTTTTTTGCAAAATAGTTCCCTCCCCCCAACTTAAACATTGCATTGTCCTCAATGTAATAGATACAAGAAAATTATAATGAAAGACAGTAGAGAAAATAACATTGGAGAGAAGAGGAATACCTTGAGCTGTTGATATCCAGAAAATGAAACCTACAAAACTAGAAAAATAATCCTAACTAATATACACATACCTTTGCCTTCATGTTCAGTCATAAGAAGGCTCCCCCAAGAAAAAGGAGTCTTCTTCATCTGCAAAATTCTCAAGAAAAGGTTTAAGTCTGTGTCCATTTACCTTAAAAATTCTACCATCCCGTGGATTCTCAATCTCAACCGCCCCATGTGGAAAAACAGTTTTTATAATGTAAGGACCTGTCCATCTCGATCGCAACTTACCAGGAAACAGATGTAAGCGGTAATCATATAAAAGAACATTTTGCAAAGGTTCAAAAGATTTTTTTAAAATTGATTTATCACGTAAGATCTTCATTCGTTCTTTGCAAATTTTAGCATTGTCATAAGCATCTCTGCGAATCTCATTAAGCTCGTTTAATTGCAATTTTCTAGCTAGACCGGCATCTTGTAAATCAAAATTCAATTTTCTAATTGCCCAATACGATTTATGTTCTATTTCTACGGACAAATGACACGCTTTTCCGTAGACTAGCCGGTAGGGAGACATGCCAAGATTGGTTTTGTATGCAGTACGATAAGCCCATAATGCATCTGATAGTTTCAAGGACCAATCTTTCCGTGATGGGTTCACCGTTTTCTCTAAAATACGTTTGATCTCTCGATTGGCTAACTCTACCTGGCCACTGGTTTGCGGATGATAT
Organism: Phoenix dactylifera; assembly: GCF_009389715.1. Taxonomy (NCBI): domain Eukaryota; kingdom Viridiplantae; phylum Streptophyta; class Magnoliopsida; order Arecales; family Arecaceae; genus Phoenix; species Phoenix dactylifera. The sequence goes on along the minus strand of NW_024069061.1, from coordinate 8,104 downwards.
GGGGTAGCAATTCTATGGGTGACACCATATTTTTTCAATAAGGTTTCGAAAGGCTTATTACAAAAGTGTTTTCCACCGTCACTAATTATGATTTTAGGCATCCCAAATCGTGAAAAAATATTTTCTTTTAAAAACTTCAGGACAGGGTTGTGATCATTGGTCTTACAAGCAACAGATTCTACCCATTTGGACACATATTCGACATCGACTAAAATGTACTCATATCCAAAAGATGGTGGGAATGGGCCCATAAAATCGATGCCCCAACAATCGAAAATTTCGATAATAGTAATGGGTTGAAGAGGCATCATTTGCCTACGAGTTAGACTTCCAATACGTTGACATGGATCACATGTTCTGCAGAACTCGTGGGCATCTTTGAACATAGTAGGCCAATAGAAACCACATTGCAAGACCTTTGCAACAGTTTTCTTAGAGGCAAAGTGTCCACCACAAGCATCAGTACGGCAGAAAGAGAGTACGCTTTGTATATCATGATCCGGTATGCATCGTCTAAAGATTTGATCATTGCAATATTTAAATAAATAGAGTTCGTCATAGTAATAATTCTTTACTTCGCGCAAGAAAATTTTTCTATCTGTCGACCCCCAATGCTCCGGCATCCAGCTTGTAACAAGAAAATTTACAATATCTGCATACCATGGTATACTAGAAAGTGCAAACAACTGCTCTTCAGGGAATGAGTCCTTGATGGAAAACTGTGGCACTGAATCATGAAAAACTAATCGTGATAAATGGTCAGCAACCACATTCTCTACTCCTTTTTTATCTTTGATAGTGATGTCAAATTCTTGGAGTAGAAGTATCCATCGTATTAAGCGTGGTTTGGCCTCTTTCTTATCCAACAAATATTTTAGTGCCGCATGGTCCGTGAAGATAACAATAGGAGCACCAAGGATATAAGAGCGAAATTTATCTAAGGCAAATACTACTGCAAGCAATTCCTTCTCGGTTGTAGTGTAATTCATTTGAGCATCGTTTAAGGTTTTGCTTGCATAGTAAATGACATATGGCTTATTATCCTCGCGTTGTCCTAAGACAGCTCCTATTGCATAGTCGCTAGCGTCGCACATAATCTCAAAAGGTAATGACCAATCGGGTGGTCGAACGATGGGTGCAGTGCTAAGCATAGACTTTAACTTTTCGAATGCCTCCTGACAGGTTTCAGTCCAATTGAACGGTATATCAAGGGATAGGAGGTTACATAATGGTCGAGCTATGATACTAAAGTCCTTGATGAACCTCCTATAGAATCCGGCATGACCCAAAAATGATCTAACATCTCTAATCGTCTTGGGTGTAGGTAGCTTAGCAATTAAATCAGTCTTAGCTCTATCTACTTTCATGCCCTTCGATGAAACAATATGTCCTAAGACAATTCCCTTTGGCACCATAAAGTGGCATTTCTCCCAATTCAGTATCAAATTCTTTTCCATACATCGAGCTAAGACAGCTTGTAAATGTGACAGGCAATCATCAAATGTGTCGCCAAAAACGGAGAAGTCGTCCATGAACACTTCCAAAAATTTCTCGTTCATGTCTTCAAAGATGCTGAGCATGCATCTTTGGAATGTTGTAGGTGCATTACACAACCCGAATAGCATTCGTCGGAAAGCAAATGTGCCAAAAGGACAAGTGAAGGTAGTCTTCTCTTGATCTTCCGGTGAAATTTCAATTTGATAATATCCCGAATAGCCATCGAGAAAACAATAGAAATCATGCCCTGCAACCCTCTCCAATACTTGGTCTAAGAAGGGTAGAGGAAAGTGATCCTTTCGTGTGACCAAATTCAGCTTTCGGTAGTCAACACACATGCGCCAACTCGTCGGGACACGAGTTGGAACTAGTTCACCTTGTTCATTTTCTACTACCGTCAAACCCGATTTTTTAGAAACGACTTGAGTAGGGCTTACCCACTTGCTGTCGGAAATTGGGTAAATAATACCCACGTCAAGCAACTTGAGGACTTCTGCCTTAACCACATCTCTCATTGTAGGATTTAACCTTCGTTGCATTTGCCTTGTGGTTTTGGCATTGTCCTCCAAATATATCCGGTGCGTGCAAATTAAGGGGCTAATTTCCTTCAAATCGGCAATAGACCACCCTAAGGCTCCTTTATGATTCTTTAAAACATCAATTAATTTTCCTTCTTGGTTATGATCAAGTCCAGACGAGATGATTACAGAAAAAGTTTCTTCGGGTCCAAGAAAAGCATACTTAAGTTCCTTTGGTAAGGGTTTCAATTCGAGCTTGGGTGCTTGCTCATGGGATGGTTCTATTTTCACCTCTCGAGGCGACAATCTCTCAAATTCTCCTTCTTTTGGTCTCCACCCATTGACCATCTTGATATCTAGATTATCCACAATAGGTGTGACTGACAAATTATTACCATTGGTTCCATTAGGACACCAATCAATTAAGCTATCATTGAATGGGTCGTTAATTGCTTTAGCTAACAAATAATCTTCTGCGATGGTTTCAACCCAATCAACCTCCTTACTCTCTTCGGAATCATTGGGTTGTTTGCACACATTAAAAATGTTCAGTTCTAAGGTCATATTACCGAAAGAAAGCTTCATGACGCTATTCCTACAATTAATCAATGCATTAGAAGTTGCAAGGAACGGACGTCCTAAAATGACCGAAATCTGAGATTGTGAGTTCGAAGCCGGATGTGTGTCCAATACAATAAAATCGACAGGAAAGTAGAACTTGTCTACTTGGACTAATACATCCTCGATAATCCCCCTTGGAATTTTAACTGACCTGTCAGCTAATTGCAAAGTGACGGAGGTTGGCTTCAACTCACCTAAACCAAGTTGGTCATATACAGAATATGGCAATAAATTCACACTCGCCCCTAAATCTAACAATCCTCGCTCTATCCTAAAGTCACCTATGATGCATGAGATGGTTGGGCAACCTGGATCTTTATATTTAGGGAGAATGTTGTGTTGCAAAATAGCACTCACATTTTCAGTTAAAAATGCCTTCTTCTTAATATTTAATCGACGTTTGACAGTACACAAGTTCTTCAAAAATTTGGCATATGAGGGTACTTGTTTGATTGCATCAAGAAGAGGTATGTTGATCTTTACTTGTTTAAAAAGTTCAAAAATTTCAGAATTAGGTTCGAGCTTTTGCAACGGCTTTAACCGTTGTGGAAAAGGTGGAGGAAAAGGACATTTAACTTTCTTGGTAGAAGTTGGGACCTCAACTTCTTCTTTGTTCCTTTCATCGACTTTGGGAGCATCAGCATTAGAAGTGACCTGCGGTCTCAATGGGACGGTTTGATCAATGACTTTCCCATTACGCAAAGTCATGATGCTCTTTGCATGTTCTGTATGCGAACTAGGAGCCGTATTATTACTACCGTGCACTTGTGGGTTAGGTTGGGGTTGAGCTGGAAGCTTACCCTTCTCTTGGGTACTTAGGACGGTAGTCAACATTGACAATTGGTTCCTTATGTCTTCAAAATTTTGAGTATTTTGAGCATTGATATTAGCTTGACCTTGTAGAAAAGTTTGTATGGATTGCAAGGTATCCTCGATATTTGGCTTTTGAGAAGGTGATGGTGCATAAGTAGGATGTGCAGGTGGAGGAGCTGAATGGTGTGACTGTTGAGGATGATCGTTTCTCCACCTAAAGTTTGGATGATTCTTCCAATCAGGGTTATAGGTATTCGAGTATGGATCGTTATAAGGCTTTTGGTAGGAGTTCATAGCATTTGCTTGATCGTGCAAGACTTCTTTGAATGCCGGTATGGTGGGACAATCAGTAGTAGTATGACCCGACATATCGCAGATACCACAACACTCGTTTCTAAGCTCTATAGTCTTGACAGGCTCAACCTTCCTAAGCTCAATTTCTTCTACCTTCCTAGTGAGGGCTGCCATTTTAGCGTGAAGATCATCCTCAGTTCTGAGGTTGTAAAGGCCTCCATGTACAGAGCTAGTAGGCTTAGGCAAAGACTTGTTGCTTCTATCCCCGTTATCCCAAAGTTGGGCAGTCTCAGCAAGGGAATCCAAATACTCCCATGCCTCATCAGGTTGTTTTTCTAAAAATCTACCATTGCACATGGTCTCTATAAATTGTTTCAACTGTGGAGATAAACCTTCATAAAAGAAGCTAATGGTTCTCCAAGTTTCGAATCCGTGATGAGGGCATGAGAGAAGAAGGTCTTTAAATCTTTCCCAACATTCATAAAATGTTTCATTATCTTTTTGTTGGAAATTGCTGATATGTCTTTTCAAAAAGTTAGTCCTTTGTGTGGGGAAGAACTTCTTTAAAAATTTTCTCTGCATATCTTGCCAATTTCTTATTGATCTAGGTCGCAAAGAGTTTAGCCATGTTTTGGCCTTATCCTTTAGAGAGAAAGGAAACAATGTCAGCTTGAGGACATCCTCGGTGACGTTTGGCACTCTAAATGTAATGCTCAATTCTTCAAAATCCTTTAAATGAAGATACGGACTCTCGGACTCTAACCCGTGGAACTTAGGCAGCAATTGAATTACCCCGGGTTTGATGTCAAAATGTCCTACATTATCAGAAAAAATTATGCATGAAGGCTGACTAGTCCTAGCCGGTTGTAGGTATTGTCTTGGAGTCATAACATGGGGTTCTCGTTCTCGATTGTGGTGACTCCCCACATCTTCATTTAAATCAGCCATCTCACAAGGTGTGAGATACTGCGAAGGAATTTCAGGGGTATGTCCTAAGGGATGATCTAAAGTTGTACGACTTAATCGACCGGTGTCGTCCCTATTCCACTTTAGCATGCAAAATATTTCCCTCTTTTTTTTTCTTTTTCTTTTTTTTAAAAAAATAAAAGAAAATAAAAAATAAATATAAGTACCAACTAAAGTTACCCTAAAACGATATCCTAAAACAAAAATTTTATTCACAATCAAACATGCAACAAAACATTACACCTCAATTTCTAATATTTTTCTTAAATTTCTAGACAGCTCCTAACTGGTTTGAAGAGGACACCTAAGCCTCCAATCCGGTCTAATGAACCGAGTTGACCAGGTAAGCTCCCAGGTAAGTGGAGGGGTCACGATGCGTTCGCAAAGGTCCCACTTAAAACCCACTTGCCTCGAACAGATGAACTGTCTCCCTTATAGGGACAAAGCTTGCCTAGACATCAACTAAGCCATAGAGCGAAATTGGTGCAACTTTCGGTGGTCTTCGTCCTATTGAGCTCGAATGTCCTTAGGGGCCAACGTCTAGTTGATTTTAGTTAAGCTTAGGATATTTATGCACTGGGGTAATTTTTGGGCTAAGGACGAGTGATGAAATCCCGACCTTATCTTTTTAAATGGGTTCAGCCCTTAGAATATTTTATGCTGATGCCTTATACTATATGCAACAATCAAGAGATTTTTTTTTTAATATTTTATGACATGACATTAAATTTCATTGAATAGGTGATCAAGCAAATTAATTATTTTTTTTTAAAATTTTATGAGTTGACGTTTGAAATTTGAATTCTGAAATTTGAAATTTGAAATTTGAAATTTTAGGTTTTTTTTTCTTTTCTTTTTTTTTAGTTTTGAATAATCACCCTTGATCTTTTCTTAAAGTTTTTTTTTCTTAAATTTTCAATTAGCAACAAGGGTTAATGAGATATGATAATGATAAAATTCTGATTCTAAAAAAAAATAAATGCTGAAAATTTAAAGTAGAAAGCAGCAAGGTTTAAAGTAGACCGTTCAGATTATCTAACAATGTGTCTTGCACTAGCTGACCAAATTTTAGTCCAATCAGACGGCTAATTTCTATGATACAGAGTTTGATGCAGACTGTGCAGTGAATTAAAAATAGTAGTAATTTTTTTTTTTCAAAAGAAAAATACTAACTACTAAGGTAAAATTAAATCTAAAATTATACTAATAACTCAGCCGTTCTCCGGCAACGGCGCCAAAAACTTGGGGCAAAAATAAAATTATTCTCCCAAGTGCAGGAGAATCGCACAAGTAGTATAACTCGGAAGTCCGAGGTCGATTCCTCAGGAAACGAAATATGGATTATTAGCGTAATTTCAGATTAATTAATTCAATAAATTTGTGGGTTAAGATGATGTTTTGCAGATAGAAAATAAATCGAATAAATAGAGAATCGAAGTTAGGATAGATTAAGATGGTGCAGGGATCCAGAATCTCCTTTGATAATATCAAATTCATGCGATAAATTCTATGATTCTTTTGTTTTCTTTAAGAATTATAAGCAGAAAATTTAATTATGGAGTATGTTCTTGATAACATGAATTCTTTTGTTAAGCATTCAACGTGCCTTATAACGTCAACGATGAATCAAATAATCGAGGAAGACATGTATCAATAAGCATAAATCATAAAAGAATTTTCAACATATAAGAATCATGGCATAATCAAAAGATAAATCGTATAAAGCAAAGGATTAGAATTTACATCATGAATTTGGTATACCAAATGATCTCCCTTCACCCATCACCTAGGATATCAGCCCTCCATCTTCCTCTCTCTTTCTCACTCTTTTTTTTTTAATAACAGAAACAGGGCATCCCCTGTTTCTTTCTATTTTTTTTTTCTCTTTTTCTTACTACTGCAGCAGCCAGGCTCCTCTGTTTTCTTCTTCAAATCGGAATCGGAGCTCCCCCCTTCTCTTCCCAATCCCAGCCCCTCTTATACTCATCTCCCCCCTCTATGGATCTTGGGGATGCGCTGGAAATCAATGCGAACGGCTGATCTTGGGCGTGTGAGGTTGGAAGGATGAAGTCGCGGATGCTGTGGAGGAGGCGGACGGCTGGGCGGTGATCGCGGATGGCCGGAGGAGACTGAGGTGTGGAGGCTTGGCATGAATCCCAATCTTCTTCAAATGGATGCACAGAGATGCTCGGGAGCTGATCGCGGATGCTGGGAGATCGTTGTGAGAGGATCATGGACGCTGATCTCGGGCGCGTGAGGTTGGAAGGTTGAAGTCGCGGATGCTGTGGAGGAGGCGGACGGCTGGGCGGTGATCGCGGATGGCCGGAGTAGACTGAGGTGTGGAGGCTTGGCATGAATCCCAATCTTCTTCAAATGGATGCACAGAGATGCTCGGGAGCTGATTACGGGCTGAAGCATGGGAGCGTTGATCGGGTTGTGAATGGACTCGAGGAGGAGCGGACGCTGGGAAGCCTCTGAGATCAAATCACGAATCCGGGAGCTCGCGGTATGCTGAAGATGGTAATGGATGAGGGCTGCAGCAGGATCTTTGGCATGTGTCACGGGAAGAGGCTATGGCATGTAGACATGTGTAGCTCCGGTGCAAATGTGCTTGGCCAGGTTCAATTATGCTCCTAACATTATTAGGCTTGGAGCCATGCCTTATCCCCAAACTATACAAAATGCGCATTTAAACTCTTGATTTACAATAACCTTTGCACCACAAAATATAATATTAATGCAACACTTTTATCATTATTTATTAGCAATAATATTAATTTAAGTGATGTGTAAATCGCACTTTTGTGCTCTCATCAATATGGGAACCTGATCACTATTTGTCATGCCCCGACCCCATCACCCGGGGTCCGGTACGCGACCGGCCGCATGAGCCCTAGAGCAGTGCCCTAAAGATCATGCAAGGCCTAAGATAAACAAATAATTCCAATAATTCCATAAATGCCAAAATCAAAGATTAATGTAATTCAATCAAATTCAACTAAAATGTACTGATTTATTACATATTTTCAAATGTCCATAAATAAAAGATAGATTAACTTCTATCTATCCAGCAATCAGACTCCATGCTGATCTTATTTCTCGTCCCACCCAATGGTCTCTACAAATCCAGTGCCTCTGAAAAAGGAAGTAAGTGTAATATGAGCTTTTCCAGCCCAGTAAGAATCCCAACAGCCACACACAGAATAATAATAAAATAAATCAAGCATCAAATAAATGCTATTTCATCATTCAAAAAGCTCAACAAACAACAAGTGTATATATCAGTACATATACATAAATCCTCTTTCACATTATGTGATCCATTCACATATTACTCTGATTCCCAAGTTTCAAAGTTTTCACTTCTGGCTTTAAACTAACCAAGTTCATGACCC